>NC_059149.1:4146945-4446945 GCF_020740605.2 Lemur catta | reverse complement strand
GTTTTCTTACTTTTTTTTTTTTTGTTGTTGTTGTTTTGAAGACAAGATTGCTCTTGTTGCCCAGTCTGGAGTGCAGTGGCAAAATCATAGCTCACTTTAGCCTCCAACTCCTGGCTCAAGACCTGAGCTCAAGAGATCCTACCACCTCAGCCTCCTAAGTATCTGGGACTACAGGTGCATGCCACCACACCTGGCTAGTTTTTAAATTTATTTTTAGAGACAGGGTCTTGCTGTATTGCCCAGGCTGGTCTTGAACTCTTGGCTTCAAGCAATCCTCCTGCCTCAGACTCTCAAAGTACTGGGATTTCAGGTGTGAACCACGACACCCAGCCCCCTTCTTTTTCTTTGGCCAAATATTTCATATAACTTCTTAAAGTTATGTGGTGCTACGACAAAGAAAATCTTGCTTTATGGTCTCAACTTTCTATTTTAGGGTTTATAGTTTGTTTGTTTTGACTCTACACGTAGAAAATAAACAAGAGGAAATACACAGGGTAAAATATAACAATAATTCTGCATATCATTATTTAAACAAGCGAGTATTTTGATTTAACTTTCTAGATTTTTCTTAAATATTTATACTTTTAATCACTGTGAACTTTGATTCTGCATATAACTTCTATCACAAAATGTGTAGTACCTACAGTGTGTTTTCTAAGACTTAAGATTTGTCTAAGATTGAAGAACACATCAGTGCAAAACTGCTTTAGAAATGAAATTTTTTAGATACTCTTCTTTAAAGGACTTTTATCTGTTAAAATAAGGGAGGAGGGGGATGTTAAGTCATATTTAATCAAGACATTTTTTAAAAGAAACTTCAATTGGTTTCATCACAGTTGCAAACTTATTTTTCTTACATAGTGACCATTAGGAAAAATAAAGGCATTTTTCTCATAGGGTTAGATTAATTTTCAAATTTAGAGACTAGGTGGAATTTAATGTTTTCCTAATATTGCTGCCATGTGCATGAAGATGCTGTAGATGTTGAATTACATTTTACCTAAGAGGCAGCAAATGGAAACTAACAGACTCGGATAAAAGCTTGACAGAAGCTCCTCAGTTTCACAGATGCCCATGTCTTCTTTCTCTTATTCCAATCATGGAACAGCAAATACCAAGTAAAACTGAGTCTTTGCCTGGGGGTGGTTGTGACTCAGCCTTGCTTTCTCTATGTGAATTAGGCTTTCAGCTCAGAGACTTCATCACATTGTGTGCCGTCTAGTGCTTTGACTCCCAATTTCTTTTTGTAAGAGTGAAATAAAGGCTGTTGTGCTCACAGCCCCCGTCATCTCTAATCCCAGCAGCCACCGCAGTACCTGGTTGGCTCCTTATTGTAATCCTATGAAATCTCTGGCCTCCATACTATTTACAGCTGAAATAATAGAAATGTAAACAGGTGAATTCAGAAAGATGTTGATTTAGCAAAAATATGCAATGGCAGATAATATAACTAAAATAGAAAACATTATTCTTATATATATTCACTTGGTGATTTGTGAACACCATGATAGAGTTGAAAGGTCTGTTACTACATAAAAAACAACTTTTTATATGACTATTTTATCCACTAGCTTATTCACTTCCTATCGTTTTCTTTAGCAGATGAAACACACAATATTTCCCTTAGAATGATATATTTATAGTCATGTTCTTTTCACACCTGAAAGATATTAAAAAGAAAACCTGCAAACTATAATTTCTTGTGCTTAGAATATGTACAATTTAGTGGATAAGAATATATTGTATGATAAGACATTCTTTAAATTTTAACTTATTAAACTGATTGTACTTGTCAAAAGACTGTTTTCCCAAATTCCTAATAGATTATGATTTTGAGTCAATAATATTAATAATCTGAGTCACACGTCTTATTTAGTACACTGGTTTTAAAGATAATGGTATTTTCCAAGGTAATAATCCAGTGTTTTTAATACCATAATATGATAAGGTCTGTTTAAACATCAGACTATCCTCTAAACTAGTCTTCCTAAAGCCCTTTATTTTATACAGTTCAGCAGTTATTAATATCTAACAATTGTATATGATATCATAGAATGCTATATAAATGAGGCATGAATATATTTCTCAACAAGGCTTTATATTCAAATTAGGAGTAATCAAACCATAATGATTAGACAATTTATTATAAAAATATCTCCAAACACTAGGAAATGTTTAATTCTGTATTGTTTAACCTGTAGTGACTTCCCAAATAAAAACATTATTGCCAGAAATTATGTGTATTTTGCAGGCCGGTGTCTATGCTATATAAATCATATATCTTCTATAGCCCTGTCTTCTGACTTGTTTTAGGATATATCATGCTTTTTTATAAATATGTTTCTAAAATATGTTAATTTCTTCTCAGACTGTGTAATTAGTTCCTTCCTAGTCAAAGGAGATTTCTCCCATGATCAAATTCAATCATTTTTCTATGTTTTAGAATTCTGCCTGAAATAGGCTTATCTTTATTTATGAAAAATGTGCCAGAAGATCTGCAAGTGCAATTTTGTAACACTTATATAAGCATATTTTTCCAGTTTAAAATCGAGTTTACAGTTAGAAATAGCAGAACAAATGGAAGGAATATCATTACAAATTTGTAGATGCTGTGAATTCAATAGCATGGCTAAGAAAATGAATGACAATACTTTGGCAATATTTTTATTTTAAGATTGTAGTAGGAGTGGACAGAATGTGTTTATTAAATGAAACAATTATAAATGTGGAATATATCATTCTAATGGTTTTTCGCTTAGCACACAAGAGTTTATATCAAAAAACATTGGGGACTTGAGTTTGAATAAACTACATATATTGAAATGATCCCATGGTTTTCCATTTTTAGTTTTTTTACAATTGTGTGCCAGTTATTGATTTAGTGTCTCTAAGCTATAAATTCATCCTTTTTGTGAAAATAAATTGACCCTTCTAAATACTTTCTAATTAACATCTGACACTGAAGGTTTGTCAATAAGTAAAGGTGGAGAGACATCGCAGAATAAAAAGGTTTTTTTTTTTTTTTTTTTTTGAGACAGAGTCTCGCTCTGTTGCCCCAGCTAGAGTGCTGTGGCGTCAGCCTAGCTTACAGCAACCTCAAACTCCTGGGCTCAAGCGATCCTTCTGCCTCAGCCTCCCGAGTAGCTGGGACTACAGGCATGCGCCACCATGCCCAGCTAATTTTTTTCTATATATATACTTTTTGGCTGTCCAAATCATTTCTTTCTATTTTTAGTAGAGACAGGGTCTCGCTCTTGCTCAGGCTGGTCTCAAACTCCTGATCTCAAACGATTCACCAGCCTCAGCCTCCCAGAGTGCTGGGATTACAGGCATGAGCCACCACGCCAGGCCAAAAAGTTTTGTTTCCTGTTCTGCTTGTGCTCCTTTGGCACGCTCCTGCACTGTACCTGGCTTCCCCCAGCGCCAGGCTCCTGTAGCACTCGCAGGTCTCCATTGCCTGCCTTCTACTGTGCATGGAGGCCAGCAGCACACAGCAACCAGCTGCTTTCCCCTGCTGCCCCTCTGGATGGCTTTGTAGTAAACTGCCTCTGCTGAGACACCTACCCATGAATAGCTGGAGAAATTTCTGGCAAGTTCAGCATAACCATTTCTCTGCCATAAGTGTCAATTCTCTAAGGAGATCTTGTAAAGCCTATGTGTGTTTGGGGAGGGAGGTGCTATTTCTTAGGTGTCCTGTCTCAGCCATAGGGGTAACAACTCTTCTGAACTGTTTTTACTGTAGTCACTGAACTTATTAGAGATTCTGGAGAGAGTGTGTTAGCTTGTGCAGCTGGATGTGGCTGTATCGATGACTTGGTTTGTTGCCTGAACCTTGGACTTAGCAGTAGACTATAGTTAATGAGACTCAATTGCCAGATCAGCTGTGACATAATGCAGAAAAGAAAATTTAAAGGCTTAGGAAGGTAGGACAATTGAACTGGATTTGTCACCCAATCTTCAATTGTGGATGGGATAGCTTTGTTGGAACAAATCAATACAACCACTCTTTTAGTTTCTTTGCTTTGCTTTAACAAATTGCCAAAAACTTAGTAACTAAAAACCACATACATTCATCATCTTTCAGTTCTGGCAATAAGACCAAAATCAGTCTCAGTAGGCTAAAATCAAGGTGTCTGAAGGGCCACGATCTTTTAGGGAGAATCTAGTCCTTTTCCAGCTTTCAGTGGTCACCTATATTACTTTTTTACTTGAGTTGCAGTCTCTTTCTCCATCTTCAAAGCCAGCAACATTGTATCTTCTCTCCTAATTGAATTCTACATCTGTCATCATCATATCTTTACTCTCTGATATTGGCCCTTCTTTCTCGCTCGTATACATACCCTTGTGTTTATATCGGGCCTAGCTGGAAAATCCAGGATAATCTTCCCATCACAAGATCCTTAATTTAATCACATCTGCAGTCTCTCTTTTGCTATGTAAGGCAAAAGAGTCATAAGTTCCAGGTTTAAGATATGTACCTATTTGGAGGCCCCATATTAAGTTTACCACAATCCCTGTCACTTGGTAAGCAGCTACTGACTTGACTAATCCATTTTTCTTCACACTGACCTGCTAGGATAGGCACAAGAAGTTTGCTTTTACCTGGCAGGGCCAACAGTGCAGTTCTAGAAAGTTGTTTCAGGGCTGTGTCAATTCTTCTTTTCCCATCATAATATAGTCGATAGGGATCTTGATCATCTTGACGCTTTACAAAACATCTAAGTGGTCCACTATGCTAATGATGTTATACTGATTGAATATGATGAGCAGGAATTAGTAAGCACATTATGTGAAAGAAAGGGAAGAAGATATGTCTAACAAAATTTCATGAGCCTGCCTCCCCAGTGTAGTTTTTGGCATTTTAATACTCTGGAGCATGTCAAGATACCCCTCTAAAGAGACAGACAAGTTGCTATACCTCATATTATCTACTAAAATAAAAGAGCATGATACTTGGGGGTCCAATATGGATTTTGAGGTATTATATGCTATATTTTAGTGACCTACTTTGGCTTATCTGTAGGATTACCCACAAGGCAGCCAGTTATAAGTGGGTACCAGAATAAGAGATGACTCCACAGAACATTCAGGGTGCAGTATAAGACATTCTACCTCTTGGGCCTTACAATTCAACAGATGTAACAACACAGTGTACATGGGATATAGGAATGCTATATGAGCAAGCAGAAATAGAAAAATTGCAGAGAAAATCTCTGTGACTTTAAATAAAATGTATGCTATCTTTACCAGATACCTATTCTTCTTTTGGAAAGTAGATTCTGACTTGCTATTGGGTTTTGGCAGAGAATGAAACCCTAACCATGGAATCTCAGGTAACCAAGACATCTTAGCTGTATGACATTTTGCACAGAATTGGGTATGATCAGAAACTCATTTCAGAGCAAACAAAGTACATAAATGAGCTCATACTCATGTAATTAATTGGTTTTACCACACATTCCAGCACTCGAAGCTGCTGGCCTAATTGAAAGGTACCATGGTATATTGAAAATTCATTTTGCCACCAGTTGGGAGAGAGGCACCTAAAAGGATGAAGTTTAGTTTCAGTATACAGTGTACGTTTTTAATCAAAATTATTTGTATAGTACTCTATCACCCACAACTAGAATCCTTGTGTCTGGGGAAAAAAAATATGTGGAAATGAGAGTGGCTCATTTCATATTATACCTAAGAACCTATTTATAGAATATCTGTTCCCTACCTGGTAAGGTTGAGCTGTTTCTTTGGAGATGTTAATTCTCAAGGTGGGATGACTCCAGTTCAAGGACATAATAATGGTTCAACTAAATTTAAAAATAAGACTACCTCTGGGCATTTGGGGCTCTTTATGCCATTTAACTAACTGGAATAAAAGGGGGACTAGTCTAATGGGTGAGGCGATTCAGCTAACTTCTGAGCGAAAATGTACTGCTTTTCCATAAGAAAGTCAAGGTAGATATCTGGATCCCAGGGATTCTCTGGGGCACTTCCTGGTACCTTCATGCCAAGAGTAAAGGCTGTTAGAAAATGGAGGCTTCCAGGCAAGATGACGGACCAAAGACACCACCAGCCAGAGCATCTAAGAAGGAGAAGTTTTAGATGTAAGAGCAAAAATGAACAGACAGATAAACACAGATGGATCTGAAGAGGGGGTGAAGGAAGGTGCCTGAACCTACAGGAGACTCCACAGAAAACGACAGCAATCAAAAAAGTTGGAACACTGAGCGCTTCAGTCATTTTGAGAATGAAAAAGTTCACATAGTAAAAAATTCTGACCAGATGAGGTTCTTTCTAAGGGCAGGAAAAAACTGAATCGGTAAAGAATGAAGTCCCAGATGCCAATTAAGGCCTTCTAAACAATGACAGAAATCAAGACTGTGGTAACTTTGTATATTTTCTATTTTCTTGTTATATGCCTGTATTTACTTGCATAAATTAACGCTGTGTTCTTTATTCTTTCTATTTTTATTATATACAGCAGCAGACTGTCTACATTAGAAACCACCCCGTGAAAGGTTTTCCTAAACACGCTACAAGAAACATTTCTGGCAAGTTCTAGAGGACGGATTTCTAGGACAGTTTAGCCCCACAGTGACTGCTCTGTCATGCAGTAAGTCATAGCCTTGTCATCCCGACCACACTCTGTGTCTTTGAAATGCAGGCAGTGACTCTTCCCTATTTCACACTGTGGGAAGTAACTGCTCCTAGACCTGTTATTCCAGTATTTTCCAGCTATGTTTACTTCTTACTAGCCAATTTTTATTGCTCTACCTCCTGTTGTAGTTAACAGTTCTTTATACTAAACTGTTCAAATACTGTATAGTCACTCTCTCTGGATTAGTCACAGATTTACACATATGATAAATCACCTTGACAGATTCTATAATGTTAAACTGACCTTAGATTCTTTGTATTAACTCCACTTGGTCATGATATATTATCCCTTTATATATTGTAGTATTCAATAGCACTCAATTTGCAAAATTTTTATTACATATTTTCACAACCATATTTATGTTGGATATTGGTTTGAGTTTTTAATTACTTGTAATGTCTTTGGTATCATATCAGCATAATACTAACTTCATGGAATAAGATAAGAAGTAAATTTTTCTTCAATTTTTCTGGAAGAGTTTGTGTAGAAGTGGTATTATTTCTCCTTTAAATGTTTGGCAAAATTCACCAGTGAAAACATTTAGGATTGGAGATTTCTGTGTGATAAAATCTTTAACTATAAATTCTGTGTTTTTCATAGATATAGGGTCATTTAAGTTATCAAATTTTTCTTGAATGACCTTATGCAGTTTGTGTCTTTCAAGAATATTTATTCATTTTATCTAAGCTGTCTTATTTATTGGCAAAATATTGTTCAGAGTGCTCCCTTAGTATTCTTTTAACATATGTAAAAATTGTGATGATGTCACCTACCTCATTCCTGATACTGGTGATTTGATTTGCATTTTCTATTTGTTATCAGTATCTTTTATCAATATCAAAATGTTATCAACTTTATTGATTTTCACACAGAACTAGCTTTGTGTTTCATTGAGTCTCTATTTTGTTTTCTTTTTCTAATTTCATCATTTTTGATGCTGATCATTAGTATTTATTTTCTTATACTTATTTGGGGTTTAGTATTCTTTTCTTTTGCCACTTTTTTTAGGTGAAAACTGAGATCTCTGATTTAATACCTATCTTATTTTTAATATAAGGATTTAGTGCTAGAAATTTTCCTCTAAATGCTGTTTTAGTAGCATCCCACAGAATTTGACATATTGTGTTCTTTTCATTTAAGTAAAATACTTTCTAATCTTCTTTTACTTTCTTCTTTGACCCATAGATTATTTGTTTGTTCTTTAACTTTCGATCATTTGGGCAATTTCTGGGGATTTCTATTATTGATTTCTAAGTTAACTCTATTGCACTCATGGAGCGTACTTTGTATAACTTGAATATTTTAAAGTAATTTAGATTTATTTTATTGCCCATAATGTAATCTATCCTGGAAAATGCTATCTATGTGCTTGAGTAGAGTGTTCGATGTCCTAATGTTTGTTAGAGTGTTCTATAAATATCAACTAAGTCAAGTGGTTTTAAGTCAAGTTCTTTATATCTATTATGTCATTGATTATTTTCTCTCTAGTTGCTCTATCAGCTATTGAGAGAGACTATAATTGTGGCTTTCCCATATTTCCTTTCAGTTTTATCAAATGGCCCTTTATGTATTTTGAAGCTCTCTTATGTTAAGTGCATAAATACCTAGGATGGATAAGATTTCTTGATTATTCTATTCCACTATCTCTATGACATAAACTTCTTCATTCCTAGTAATATTCTTTATGCTGAAATCTATTAATACTTTGTCTGATACTAATATTGCTTCTTAAATTTTCTTTGGATTTATGTTAAAATGACACATCTTCTTCCATCCTTTCACTTTCAACTCGTCTGTGCTTTTATAATAAAAGTGGATTTCTTATAGGTAGCATATAATTTGATCCTGTCTTTTTTTTATATACTGGCAATCTCTGTCTTTCAATCAGTATGCCTAGACCATTTAAATGCAATGTAATTGTTAATAAGGTTAAGGTTAGATTTATTATCTTGCTTTTTGTTTTGTGTTCTTCCTATCAGTTCTTTCTTCCCTGCGATGTCATATCGACTGGGTTGTACTATTTAGTTGTTTGGTCAAACACAGCACCAATTTAAATATTGCTGTGAAGGTATTTTTTAGATGTGATTAACATTTAAGTTAGTAGACTTTGAATAAAGCAGATTACCCTCCATAGTGTGAGCTGGCATCATCTAGTCAGTTGAAGGCCTTAAGAGAAAAGACTGAAGTCCACAGAGGAATTCTGCCTCTATTCTGCCTTTAAACTCGAGACTGAAAGAAACATTGATTCTTGCCAGAATTTCTAGCCTAGCAGCCTGTGCCGTAAACTTCAGACTCACCAGACTCCACAGTCAATTCTTTAAGATAAAATCTCTTTCTCTTTCCCCCCACTTTTTCTCTTTCTCTGTCTCTCTTATTAGCTTTTTTTTAAATTTTAGTTTTGCTTTAGAATATATGCTATACAACTTTAACTTATCATAGTCTATCTACAAATGATGATATATCAGTTCATGTTTAGTATAAGACCTTCATAACAATACAATTCCAATGCTTCCTTATTGACATTTATGCTATTGTTTCACTACATTTTACTTAAAAGTATATTATAAACCCCAAACAATATCAGTACTATTAATATTTTTATGGAAATCTTCAATGATCTTTTAATTAAATTTACATAATATAAAATATTTTACATATACAAACATAGTTACAATTTTGAGAGCTTTCCTTTCCTTTCCTTTATGTAGATTGATATTTCTATCTGATATCTTTTTCTTGCTGTGTGAAGGATTTTCTGTAATGTTTATTGTACTACAGATCTCTTGGTGATAAAATATTTCAGGTTTTTATATCTGAAAAATATTTTATTTCATCTTAAGTTTTGAAAGATATTTTTGCTATGTATTAATATAAAATTCCAGGTTGATAGATTCTTTATTTTTCTTTTCAATAGTTAAAATATGTAGCTCCACTGTCTTCTCACCTGTCATTTTTCTAACAAGAATAAGCTGCCAATCTTATTTTTGTTTCTCTGTATCTAATCCCTTTTCTCTATGTCTGCTTTAAAGGTTTTCTCATTATCATTGGTTTTGAATAATTTCATTTTGTATATCTGTGCAGTTTTGTTCATATTTCTTGTGTTCAGAGTTCATTGAGCTTTGTGGATCTGTGGGTTTATAATTTTAATCACATTTGAAAATTTTGGACATTGTATCTTCAAATAATTTGTGCCCACCCCTCTTCTCTTTTGAGGGCTCTAATGACATTCATATTAGTTATCTTGATGTTGTTCCCAAGTTCACTGATGCACTTTTAATTTTAAAATTTTTTTCTTTATATTTTTATTTTGGGCAGTTTTATTGTATATTCTCAAGTTCATAAATCATATTTTGCAATGTGAAATCTGCCATTAATTCCATGTAATGCATTTATCATCTCAGATAATATAGTTTTCATCTCTAAATACTAAGTTGGTCTATTATTTATATCCTCCATGTCTCAACAAACTCAATTTTCCTCTAGGTTTTTTTACATAAAAAATAAATTTATAAAAACTGTTTCAATATCCTTTTATGAAAATTATAACATCTCTGATAATTTTGGTTATATTTCATTGTTCCCTAATCATGGGTTGTATTATTATGGTTCTTTCATGCCCTATAATATTTGATTGGTTCCCATACACTGTTCATTTTATCTTGTTGAGTGCTGGATATTTTGTTTATTCCTATAAAAAATATTCTTGAGCTTTGTTATTGGTCATAGTTAGGTTGCTTTGAAATAATTTGATCCTTTTAAGTCCTTCTTTTAATATTTGGCAGGTTAAGATCAGACCAGCATTTAGATTTGGGTAATTATTTTCCATTGTTGAGACAAAATATTTTAGAATATTCTATCCAATACCCTGTTAATTATAAGACTTACAGTCTATTTAGTAGGAAAAGGCACTATTCTTGGTCCTTTATCAGCAAAAGGCACTATTCCCATGGCTTGGGAATTTTCACAAAATAGTAAGCTGGAACAGTCACATAATTTACCTTATTTATTCCCATCTCTCAGGGATCATTACACTTTACTGCCTAGTGTACAGTCTCCTGAAAACCATTTTTTCATACATGTTTTTTCTCTTAATTGTTTTAAGCAGAAGAGTAAATCTAGTCTCTGCTAGTCTATCTTGGTTGGAAAAAGAACAATTCATTTCCAGAATGAAGTCTGTTTCCTTGTGGAAAAAAATGCAAAAATTACCACAATTCAAATGTGGAAGATATTTAGTAACATTATTAAGTATACTAGGATTGCTGATTAAACAACTGCAAACTGATGTGAGAAATATTTTCACATTTATAATTTTTGCCTCAGTTGCTTCATTCTTTTTGATCCCCTAGACTTTCTGTGGTTCTATAATAGAACTCAGTTCTCTAAAATTTATTTATTAACTACCCTAGACTGGGTTCAGTGATGTTAAAGATGATAAATTTCCTTTATAGTCTTTAACATCATGTTTAGCACATGGTAGATTTTCAACAAATACTTGTGAAATAAATTTTTAAAATGTTGCCAAAAATACCACTAAAATATATTATAAAAATAAATTACTGGGCAATATTTATTATATGAATCTAATATTTTGACTTTGACTTAAGTCTTTTAGAGAATAAAACATATAATTTCAATTTTTCCCTAGTTTTTCAAAATATTATATAATTATTATTTGGCTCTCCAGATTCTTTGGGAATTTTTTGTTATATATGAATGCAGTCTTTAAGAAAAATAAGAAAAATGATGGGACATTTATCAAAGAAAGATAATACTAATTTAAAATTATTATATAGCAACCTATTTGAATGTAATATCACTTAAGCATTTGAAGGAAAATTAGCCTGAACACTGAATATTGATTCCAGCTTACAAGCATAATTTCTTACTATATTATTTATTAATTTTATTGGCTTTTTTCAATTGCCCATAAAACATCAAGAGAAAAAACAAATAGGGGCATAAAATACACATTTGTTGTACATAAGAAAATTGATTAGTTTGACCTTCAATTTAAATTAATTACATGTAATTTACAGTAATATAGTTAATAAGCATAAAATATATTACCGAAAAGATTATTTAAATGAAATTGATGATTGTTTAACATTGCATATTTTATGTTTTTATACCTTTTATTGTGATACAATTTTATTTACAATATCATTATTATAATGAAAGTCTGACATTATGTGCAATAATTACCATTACTGTTAGTGGCTAATAACTTATTCCATAATAATAAATATTTTTAGGCAATATTCAGATGTCTATAAGTTCTACACATATTTATTATGTTAAAACAAAAGCACCATCACCTATGAATAGTTAATCCTTAGTAGTGATAGCTATTTTTAAAGTTTAGTTTAAGTTTTACTTTTCATTTCAAATTGCCTGTTAGAAAATTGCTAATTTAATTCTGAATAAATAAAATAATTATTATAATATTTTGTGAATAATCATAAAATATATTTCTTAAACCAAATTAAACCTGATTCACAATACAAGATTTCTTTACATCAATAAATATATAAATCTAAAAAAAATGGTGTAAATAGGTTAGACTCCATCTCAGATAATAGAATGGTTCTATTTAATTCAAGAAATACTATTTTCATAAATAAAGTTTTATTGCAACACAGCCTAACTCATTTGTTTATTACCGATTGTATGTCTACTGCTGATTTTGTACTATAACAGCAGATATATATATGACCTGCAAAACCTAAAATGTTTTCTATTTGGCTCTTTATAGAAAAAGTTTGTTGCATCCTTATCTAGAGTAATCTGTGGCCAAGTAAATTTCTTGACATTTCCCAAGTTGATTAATATTTATTTCATTTTATTTCATGTGCTGAATGGATTATCAATGTGCCTTTACTGCCTGGGTTTAATAATTTGTAACTGGGTAGCCCAGTGTCTAGGGCTTTGTGATTACTTCTATCTACGAAAAATCAACAGGGTTTGGGATGTGACTAGAGTTCATTAAAGCTGAGTAATGATAGGTCTACTAAGTAAGCAGACACAAATAAAATCATTGGTGGGTAATTTTGGTGGATAATTTGGTGAGTAATTTTGTGTTTTTTCTGGGAATGCAGTTTATGAGAAGTGAAACAATAACACACAGTAGTGGAATATTTCAATAGTAACAGAAATATACGTAAGAAAAGAAAAATTATTTTCTTTACCATAGCCACATTCTCTTGTCATTAGTTTTTCGGAGAATATAATGAATATTCTAAAATATGTTATTGTTAACGTTTATTTGGGCTTTTAACAGAAGAAGTCTGAGAAAATTATGTTTTTTTAACAAGTGCATTGATGAGGATGAGCTCAATTTTTTTGTGATAATGAACTGCTCCCAATATTTATCAGCTTATAAAATACTATTTGTCATTATGTTAAATGTTCGTTGTGAATTGACTTTTGCTCCGCTCCACATCACCTTCATTCCATACCATAATGGGCAGAAGAGCCCATATCTGGAATATTGTAGGTCTTAAGGTAAAAGAAACAGGGCAAACCAATAACTGCTTCTTTAAAGTATCAGCTCTGAAGTGGCAAAAACAATCTTATCTGGCCACTCCTATGTTTAAGAGTATAAGAAAGTAAAATCCTCCTGCAGAAAGGGAAACTAATAAGGCCTTCATAATTCTTCCTTCAGAGACAGAAAGCAAATTTTTAAAATTTTGATCAATCGTATTTTAAAACTGTATTTAGAGTATGATTTTTGATTCTTGGTAGATATATGCATGGATATGATAACATTCTGTCAATATGTGATAATGAACATTTTAGTAGAGAACCAACTATTTGGGGGGTGTGAGAGGATTGCAAGGAAAAAAGAAATAAGTTGTCTTGGTCAGAATTTGGTTGCTTCTGATGAAAGATTTTTGAAAAAGGTACACAGATAGACATATTTTCAAATGTTATGATAAAGCAAAGAGAAATTTCTGAGCTCAGAAGTTAATATTTTAAGTGTACTTCCTAAATGTTGTATCCTGTGCAGTATAATATGCTATCATTGCCTTTCTACACTAGTGTCTCAAATTATTTGGACTTTTCATAACATTATATCAAATATTTAAAGTGGTCAAAGAGATTCTTTAAATTATATGGGTAGACAAGAAAAATCTGGCCTTAGTATACAGTTGTAACTCTCCCTCTTTCCCAACTTTGTCCTTGGAGAAAATAAATTTTAACATGTTGACGGAATCACAATTGCATTTCTGAAACAGCAATTTTTCTGAAACATCCTGTGAGAGAATGGGTGTCTTTGTACTCCTTGGCAGCAGGCTAAAATAAATGGCCACTCAAGGTAGATACGTTGCCTTTCTTTCCTTGAAACTGGGAGCAGACACATCACTGGATCTCTTCAAAAGATGCTCAAAGAGAACATTTGTTGAATATGATCACTGGAGGAGGAGGTGAATTCCCTTGAGTTTGAAATAAATATGAAAGAAGATTTCATGTGTTAAACTCTGATGAAGCTGCTAAATTCCAGGCACAAGATTTACTAGAACATATACTATAAGCTTCCAGAGAGGCAAAATAAGGATTTTAAAAATGAAAGAGAATCATACAAGCATTGAATCTATCAGTAATACTACAATATAGGAAATTGTGAAATACCATTTATAAGCTATTGAGGAAACAAAACCCAGTGATGCTAGAGTCATCACTAGCGGGAACCCGGTGAGACCCTGGATCTCCAGATTTGGAAAGGAGTACATATTATGAGATTGTCAGCAATGTTTCTGACCTTGGGGCAAATGAATGGAAAAGACCAGCAGATCCACGAGCCAGAACTTTTAATCCTGGTTGAGAAACAATGGACCGGCAGATTAGCTAGAAATTTAAAAGGAAGATTCAGGAAATTAAATAGCTCTATGGGGCTATGATAAGCCCACCACACATCCCTGTGATTGACTAGTAAACTGTATTTGAAAGAGAAACCAGAAAGGGGACTGTGTACCCATACATTTCTGGCTAACTGTGACAGTGTGTGCGATCTCACAGAAGGTACAAAATTGCCGGCCAACAGCAAAAGTGGGACACACAATTGTAAAATACCTTGAATACATTCCCCCAACACGTGCACACATAGCCACCAGTGGTAGCCTTTTAGATTGGAGGTATTTGAGCACAACTTTTGTCTAATACCTGAACTCTAAGCTATACAGACACAGGGAAGATCCCTAGTGTTCAAAAGTTAAACATAAATTTATCATGTAATGTTATCATTCCATTCTGGGGCAATCTATGTAAGAGAAATAAAAACATATGTCCATATAACATTCTTGTATGTTAATATTCATAATGGCATTATTTGTTACAGCCCAAAACTGGAAGTTATCCAAATTTCCATCAACTGGTAAGTGGATAGATAAAATGTGGTATATGTAAATGATGAAATGTTATTCAGCAATTTAAAAGACATAAGTTATGGATATATCATACTATATGAATAAATCTCAGCAATGATATGCTACATAAAAGCAGCAAGGTACAAAAGACTATTATATGATTCAATTTATATTAATGTCCAGAAATATCCAGATCTATATAGACAAAGAGCAGATTAGTGGTTGACTCTGGTTAAGGATAGAACTAGGAGTTGAGTACAAAGGGGCAGGAGTGAACTTTTTGGTGTGATAGAAATCTTCTAACACTGGATTATTGAGATGGTTTTATAAGTCTATGAATTTACTAAAAATCATTGATTTTTGCCCTTATGAGTGAATTTATGGTATGTAAATTATATCTCAATAAAGATAAGCGAAAAAATGAAAACATACAAACAAAAGGAAAGATAATTCAGGCATGCCAGGACTCAGAATAAAGCCATTCATATATTCTCTCTAAGAAAAATTATCAAAGATGTACGCTTTGTGTAAATTCAGTCAGAAGAGAGATCTCCTGAGAAGTAAGGACAAAGGATACAGGAAATTATATATAAAATATATCTGTTGCTCTCTTCTTTCTTTCTCCTTGTTTTTTATATTCATCCTTTTATCTGTTTCAATCCATCTTTCCATTCATCCACCCACCTTTCCATCCATATCCATTTGTAAAACATAATGCAGTAGTTCAATAATGGTGGGTACCTTCAAAAATACTTTGTCAGATCTTTCCCCATTCTTTAGAGAAATCTTCAAGAGGTCCCATAGCTTTCAGATTACTTTCAACTATTAATACATGAATAATCTAATTGTCAGGTATTAAAAAGCACAGAAAAATCTCAGTAAAAACTTACATCTCAAATCCATTTAAAACTTTTATCAACTTAAAGATTATTGTAAGAATAAGAAATGAGAGCACATAATTTAAAAAATATTCTACTTAACTGAAATTGCTGATACTACTTTTGTGAAGCAAATTCTTTCCATCATAATGAGTATATATATGGTGACATACAAATATGTATTTGTGAGTTTAATTGAGTTTAGTCCATTAACATTTCATGATAGAACTGAGATTTTCTGGAATGGAGAGATTAATTGTTCAACATGAGAAATTCAGATACATAATTCATTACATCAAATTATTATTATTTTTAAAACAGGAGAGTAACTAGAGTTGTCTGTGTTCCATAGATAGTATATATAGTAATTAATGAGTTATTCAGAAATAACTTGCTCATTTTAACAGGTAGAAAATGGATCATCAAGGTATGACAAAAGCTAATAACCTCTTTAGAATCTAGGAAAAGCATGTAGAGAATGAGTCTCTTTAGCAATTACTAGTTCTGTATCCAAGACCACTAGACACTGGTACTAACATAACTTAATCTTGCTTCAATCTTCAGAGTGAGGAAAACATATGCTGAATTGCAACAAAAGAGGGGGTGAAATTTACTGAAGTCCCTACCTATTTTAAACTCTTAGCTTCAGCTTCATGCCTAAACTTTGTTATAGATTTTTACTGGCTTTAATGGAGAAAGCAAAGGTAAAAGCATTGCATTTGTTATCTATTGTTGCATAAAAAATTTACCCAAAACTTAGAGGTTTAAAAATGCATTTAGTATCTTCCAGTTTCTATGGGTCAGGAATTCAGACATGGCTTAGCCATGTACTCTGTTTTAAGATTTCTCACAAGCTTAGTAGTAAGATGTAGGCTAGGCTATGATTTCATTGGAAGGCACAGTAAGCTCACTCATGGTTGCTGTTCCTCAATGGTGATTTTACTGAAGGACACAGCTCTTCACAGCTAGTGGACAGAGGCCACTCTCAGTTCCTTGTGTTGTGGGTCTCTCCATAGGACAGCCCACAACATGGAAGTGTGCTTAATCAGAAAATGCATGGAAGAAGAGCCAAAGTGTGAGCAAGACAGAGATACAGTTATTTGCGGACATATCTAAGAAGTGACACACCTTTGACATATTTTACTTTTAAAAACAAGTCAGTAGGACTGGTTCATACATGAGTGAAGTGGATTGCACGAGGGTATGGATACCAAGAAACAAGCAAGAATCATTGGGGATCATTTTGAAGCTGACTATCACAAGCTTCTATGATAAATAAATTTAGCACCTATGTTTTAGGCATTCTTGGTACCTTGGATCCCTAGAAAGTGTCTAGTTCATGTGAGCTGCTATAGCAAAAATACCATAGACTGGGGGGTCTTATAAACAGAAACTAGAGGATGGGGAGTAAAAGAGTAAGATTGCAGAGGATTTGTTATTTGGTGAGGCCTGCTTCCTGGTTTATGAATAGCTGTCACTGTGTCACCCAAAGTCTGATTTACTGTGTCCTCACATAGCAGAACAGGCGAGGCAGCTCTCTGGGATATCTTTTATAAGGTTGCTAATTCATTCATGAGGGCTCCACACTTATGACCTCATATCCTCCCAAAGGCTACACCCCCAAATACTATCACATTGTCATTAATACTTTAACTTATGAATTTTGAGGCAACACAAATATTTAGTCTGTAGCAGGAAGTAAGGAAAGAAGCCAGTTACATAGAAATCTATGGATTTGATAGAAGCCTACACATACATGAAGTAAACAATACTCTGGCATAACTTATAGAAGTTAATTTCCATATTGTTTAGAATACTTAGTTTCATTATATGTACATATAGATCCAGTTAATATTTTACAGTTTTTATTATTAAATAATTTTTAAAATTATTTCATTATATTTCCATCAGGATTTTTCTCAATTTATTTTCTCTTATCTGATTTTATCTACCTAAAAGACTCATTGCTTCTTGGGATCTATAATTTTTAATCACCTAGTAATACATTTTTATGTTATACCACTTGTATTTATAAATGAGTGTGCTTGATCAGAAAAGTTATAGCATGCCCTAAGCTGATATTCAATACACTTTTTTTTCATTTAAAGTATTATGGGGGTACAAAAATTTTTGATTACATGGATTGCTTTTTATAGTGCTCGAGTCATGGCTATAAGTGTGCCCATCACCGAGATAGTGTTCACTGTATCTGTTAGGTAGGTAGGTTTTCATCCATCCCCTTCTTATCCCTCCCCCATGCTTGATTTCCATTGAGTTTTATTTCCCTGTATGCACATTTGTGCTCAACTGTTAGTTCCAATTCAGTAGTGAGTAAATGTGGTGTTTGTTTTTCTATTCTTTAGATCCTTCACTTCAGATAATGGTCTCCTGTTCCATCCAAATTGTTGCAAAAGGCATTAAGTCACCCTTTGTCATGGCTGAGTAGTATTCCATGGTATACATATGCCATATTTTATAAATCCATTCATGAATTGATGGGCATTTGGATTGATTCCACATCTTTGCAATTGTGAATTGTGCTGCAATAAATATTCAAGTGCAGGTGTCTTTCTGATAAAATGACTGCTTTTCCTTTGGGTAAATACCAAGTAGTGGGATTGCTGGATCAATTGATAGGTTGAATTTTAGTTCTTTGAAGAATCTCCATACTGTTTTCCATAGAGGTTGTACTAATTTGCAGACAACAATATACACTGGGGAAAAGAATTCCTATTCAATAAATGGTGCTGGAAAAATAGGATAGCCACATGCAGAAGAATGAAACAGGATCCATATCTCTTACCACTTACAAAAACTAACTCAAGCAGAATAAAGGACTTACATGTAAGTCATGAAACCATAAGAATTCTAGAATAAAATATTGGAAAACTCTTCTAGATATCAGCCTAGGCAAAGAATTTATGACGAAGACCCCAAAAGCAATCACAGCAACAATGACAATAAATAAATGGGACTTGATTACATTAAAAAGCTTATGCAAAGCCAAGGAAATAATTAACAAAGCAAATAGACAATCTATAGAATGGGAGGAAATATTCACAAGCGATAAATCTGATAAAGGACTAACAACCAGAATCTACAAGAACTCAAGTAAATCAGCAAAAAACAGTCAAACAACCCCATTAAAAAGTAGGCAAAAGACATGAACAGGAGGTTCTCAAAAGAAAATAGACAAATGGCTAATAAACATATGAAAGAATGCTCAATGTCACTAATCATCAGGGAAATGGAAATCAAACCCACAACGTGTTATTACCTTATCCTCAGTCAGCATGGCCTTTATTAAAAAGTCTAAAAACAACAGATGCTGGTGTAGATGCAGAGAGAAAGGAACACTTATACACTATTGGTGGGACTTCAATAGAGTTTTAAAACATAATTTGATATCTGAACATTCAAAATGGAAAAAGAATGTTGAACGTGGGCCCAGATCCCCAGGTGTGGGCCCTTGACAAAATCCAAACTTCACAGAACAAATCCCTTTATTAAAAGATTTGTTCTGTAAAATGTGGATTCAGTCAAAAGGCTGCACTCAAGGATCGAAACGGCCATATATGGCCCCGAGGCCACAGGTTTCCCACCCCTTTTAGTTTCTTTAAATATAGGCTTCCAGAAATTAGGCAGAAAATAATAGTTTAAAATAATAAAGACATTGAGTATATAAATTTAAACTTTATTTTTTAAACAATAATAAACCCAAACACACATTGAATACATTATCTCCTAAGAGCATAATATGTCTGTGTTATTCCTACAACATCAATTCAATAAGAAATTCTCATTTTCCTATCACATCCAAGGGATATTATAATTTTCATTTTTAACACTCTAGGAAAAACAATTTACTGTAAAATCCTATTAAGCATTCGTAGAATATATTATGCTCTCAGATGATTTTATCAAGTAATCTGG
Source organism: Lemur catta (assembly GCF_020740605.2). NCBI lineage: Eukaryota > Metazoa > Chordata > Mammalia > Primates > Lemuridae > Lemur > Lemur catta. Next base: position 4,427,116 of record NC_059149.1, on the reverse strand, counting down.
GAGACAAACTTCTTAAAAAGATTCTCAAAGGAAATATTCATGTTTTATTCTTCAGTGAGCAAAATAGGAAAAGAAACATTGTATCATAATATTAGTAAAGGCAGATTAGCAATCTTCATTTAACTAGTGACAACTCAGCGATCATATAAGATCCTATTAAATTTATTTGAGAAATGTTTACTGGCCTTCCAAGAAAAAAGCACCAATAGATATACAGTAGTATTAGAAATCTATAGACCTATGAATACAATAGATTAATATAAATTTTTAAAAGAATTTCTGAGTATTTTTGCTTCCCTATATGCTTCTCTACATATGCAAAACAAAGAAAGATTCAAATTACAAATTGGAAGAAAGGTTTCAAGATTTTTCTAGGAAACTTAGAGTATATAATTATCAGTGTTGTCTTACATGTTTGTTAGAGATATTGAAAATAATATTGTATTCATTTAAATATATATTTTGAAATGATAAAAAATTCTAAATAATAACACTTTAGGAAGGGAATAGGATTTCAAAATAGTTGTCTTATTTACATTGAACTTTTAACAGTATTTACATTTTAATTTAATAAAATCTATGCTCTTAGTAATTTAAAATGATTTTTCCTATATTTATTAATAATCATTCAAAATGAATTTTATGTTCCCATGTTTTAAACCTTTTGTTTCTTGAATGGATACTTAGATGTTTCTTATCTACAAATTTACATGTATCATCAATATAACTGTGTAATTTTATTGAAGTTTAATTTTCTTGCTTCCTGATGGAAACACTGCCTGATTGAATAATAGAAATATTTGATTATGATCTCTCTAGTTTATGTCTAAATCCACTTACAAAAATATGTCTAGATTGCCCAATTTCAAAGGCATTAGCTATTATGGCATTAGAACTAGATTTAATCTAGTCTTTAAAATGTTTTAACATATACTTTTAAAAATAGTGATTTACACAGGGGATCTGAATGTCCTTACAGATTTTTCATAGGAAAATATTTTATAACCACTTAGGTGATTGTAGATGGTCATAGATATAGTGACCAATGGTGATAGGTTAAGTATACTGTTCACCAGTAGACGAAGCCACTTACACATTCATTCTCATTCATTCTTGCTCTCTAATTCTACTGCTCTACCTCTCTCTGTCAAGTCAAACACTGCTACAATCTAGGTGGTGTTGGTCCATCTCAACAGTGAAATTTAGCCCAGGGAAGTTTTATCCTTTGAAAATAATGATAAACTAATCAGTTGAGGATCCGAACACGTTTTGGAAACTGCAAAAAACTGGCCCCTTGGAAAAATGTGATGAACATACAGACATTATTTCCGACAATCACTGATTATTCTTCTAGGCAACTGAGTGTTACAGAGTAGCTAAATAGCTACATGATAAGAGTTAGTTATTACTAATGCATGTAATATTAATAACAGAGTATGTAAAGATTACCAGTAGAGGAGAGATGAAGAATCAGCATAAGACACACAATAGGTGGTATTTGAGGAGGAGTATGATAAATTACTACAGAAATTTATTTCCTTTAAAATTTAGAAACATATAAAGTCAAATTAAAATTATTTGCTTAAAAATTAGAAAAGATATGGAATACATTTTAAAAGGAAATGGGAGTTAAATATCAGATATTAATGAAATGGGGAAAATAAACTCAAATTCTGATTTGTTGATTGAATGGGTCAACAAGATTAAAAATAGAGAGAAAGCCAAAAATATAAATTAGAAAAAAATATAAGGAGGGTCAATGATAATAAAAAAAAAGGTTAAACATTATGGTAACAAATTAAAAAACCTAAAGGAAATTTTTGCTATCTTAGCAAAATATAAATTACTAAATGTGAACCAACATGCTAATGCCCTTAAATTGGCTAAATAGATTTAAAGGTAAAAATATTTAAAGTCAATCTTCTAAAATAAGCACTTAGAATAGATATTTTCAAAGCTGAGTTCATACTATCTAGTAAAGAGCAAATAATTCAACATTATTTCAATGATCCAGAATAGAAAAATAGGTATAAATTTCCATTCAATATTAGAAAACCAATATATAACTTTATTAGCAAAACTGATAATACTACTAAACAAGAAAACAATTATATTTTGCTTATGCCTATAAAAACAAATATTTAAATAAAATATGAACAAACAATTTATAAAGATAATATTCTATTATATTATTAAAATAAGTTTCTATACGAGAGCCCAAATACACTAGCTCAAAAACAAAAAGTGTTTACTTCTCTTTAATTAAATAAATTATACAGTTCAGGTAGGTCCTCTAGTGACACAGGCTAGGAGGACAGTTATGCCCTCCATAGTATACTACATGGCTTTCAGTGTTTACCATCTATTTTTATTTCCAGCCTGTCAGGGTGACAGTCTGCCCTCAGTTCTTGGTGTGCTCTTGGCCAAAGAATGACCGGACACACCAAAGTGTCAAGTCCAGACTATCAACCCGGTCCTTTGACTCCTTGCTTGGAAAAGTCACCCGCAGGGCCAATGAGATGGAGTGACCTCAGGCAGGAAGCAGTTTCACAGGAGCAACTCTTTACTGTAGCACAAAATGGATCTGTCTCCGAGAGTGGAGAGAAACTGACTGACTGACTGACTGACCAACCCACTCTCTCATCAAGTTCTCGGATTGTTTCCTTTTATTAGCCCAGTCTGGAGGAGGGCTCTCTGCAAGTGTGGGTTGTTATCAGAAGATCAACAGGTGTTCTGCATATATATGAGCTCCCTCTAAGAAAGCCCACCTGGGGAAGTGAACCACAGTGCAGGTTCAAGCTAATGGCATAATAATTACCCTTAGGTTACTCTAGATTACTTCTAAATCCTAGTATGCCTGGGCAGGGTAATTCCCAGATTGATAAAACATGCCCTCCTTTCCCAGGTGTAGCAGTTGATCAGGATAGAACTAAGGGTGGATCAACACCAAAATGGAGTGCCCGCCATTATCCTTCTTCCCAGGTGGAGCAATTGCTCCAGACAGCATCAAAGCAGGGAACCCATGTCCCCAGATGAGTCAGAGAACCTAACTATCTACCTAACTAACAGAAAAGGGAAAAGAAAAACTGAGGAGAAGAGGCATGGGTTTTAATGAAATCAAATAAAAATTGAACATACTATTCTATTCATTGTCCATTAATCCATATTCTGTCATAAAAACATGGCTGAGGGAGGGATAAAAAGAACATAGTGTTTGGCCAGATGGCCAATTTCACAGCTTTAATATTGTGGATTCTATTACCAAAAAGAAAGAAGTGAGAATAGATAACTATGAAATTATTTTCTGTCACAAAAACTTAGTAGATTTTATTCCAAGAGTGCAAAGGTGGTTTAAAATCTATTAACATAATTCATTACACTCTCAAATTGTGACTAGAAAAAGCATAAGTCATGTTGACTAATCTCATGTTGAATTCATGACTAAGCATCTCATATGGAACCTTAGCATCAAAAGCAATCTAATTATATTTTACTAAGCCATTAACTCTACTCCTTTAGATAACTATTTTTTAGTTTATACACTCTTCAAAAACTTTCAACAGTTTCCCCTATTTCAATTATCAATAACCTTGCTACTTATTTCATTGAACAAATACATTACCAGGGAACTTTTTCATCCTTTGCTAGTAATCTCTCAACCATGTGCAACTGTACCATATGTGCTTAGCTATTTTCCCATTATAGTGTATAAACTGACCATGTTCCTACTTAAGGGCCACTCGCTTTGAAAACTTTTTCAATTATGATCTTATCTTCCTACATCATCAAATTTTATTTCTCCATGGCATTAGTTCCAACGGTAAAGAAACATGATGTTATTATTTTCCAACTAACAAAATAATCCCTCTCTTTAATTCAGTCATTTTCTAGAAGTAGTCACATTTCTCTGCTCACCTTTAGAGTAAAACTCCTCTAAGTACCTCCTCACTTCCTCTTTTGACATTCTCTACACCCAACTCAGTCTAGAGGCAGCCTTCAGTTACTAATAACATACCAGTGAATCACCTATGATCTCAATATTGCTTAATATTTATTCTTCATTTTAATTAAAGTCACAGCAACATTTGATACAATAAATCACTCCCTCCATTTTAAAACACTCTCTTCATTTGGCTTTTGGATTCCCATTCTCCCCTGATTTTCCTTGTACGTTATGAATATTCAACTTAATCTCTTTTGTTAGAGCCTTCTTTTATCCTCTTTTAAATTTAAAGTGTTTTCCTTTGTAGCTCTAGGTCCTGCTACCCTTGCTACCTATATTTACTCCTTGGATAATTTTATCCAGTCTCATAGCTTTAAATATCATCTATATAGGATTACTCCAGATCTAAATCTTGTCACTGAATTCCAGACTTATATATACAACTGCCTATACAATAACCCCCCCCCTTGGATTGCTAGTAGGCATATAATCCCCCAAACTCTACATTTTTCTCCAACTTCTTATTCATTAATGTCCCCAAGGCCAGTGAATTACAGTGCTGTGAATTTTCTCAGGTTTGACTAAACCAAAAGTTTGCAATCATCCACCATTTCTTTCTTTCACCTCATCAAATCTATCAGAAAATTTCATTGATCGTACTTTCAAATTCTGATGATTCTTTAATATCTCTACTTCTGCAAAGTTGGAATAGATTGATATCATCATAACCTCTTACTTGAAATACTGAAATGATCTTCTAACTGATTGCCTTGCCACTATTCTTGCTGGTTCAAAATAGAGCGGATGAATTGATCAGCTGAGTTAGATATATCAAAATTTTATATCAGAATATTTGAGGGCAGACCAATGCACCCACATGAACAACTAGAAAAAAACAGGCAAACCTTTTAAAAAAATATTTAGGGGCATCAAAAATATCTGGAAATAAGAGAGAACAGATAATCTAAGATTCCAAAGAAGTAAAATCTTCTTGTCACTAAGCTGTGTTCACTGTTTTGAAAGCAAAGCACTTACCAATTCCAGGTAAAGCAGATGCAGAACGTCAGTTCTGGAAGACCAAAAAACAAGTGAAGATTTAGGATGTCATGCTAAAATAAAGAGATAAAATTAGAGATGTAAGAGAATGCAGATATCATAGAAGATTAATAGAAGATATCTAAACAAAAATACAGAGAAAAATAGAAAATACAGAAGAGTACATGAGAGACAAATATATTCCACTCATATTCATGGATAAACCATATCCATGATTTATTCTGCTTCTGCCACACTAATTTCTTTGCTATTCTTTAAAATTACCAGATTCCGCCAATCCATGAGCATAGTAAGGTTTTCCATCTGTTTACATCTTCTACAATTTCTTTTCTCAGTGTTTCAGTTCTCCCTATATAGGTCTCTCACCTCCTTCATTAAATAAATTCCCAAATATTTAATTTTCTTTGATGCTACTGTGAAAGGTGTTGCATCTTTGATTTAATTTTTGGTTTGACTGTTATTGGCATATATGAATGCCACTGACTTGTGTGCATTGATTTTGTATCCTGAGACCTTACTGAACTCATTTATCAATTCCAGGAATCTCTTGGTTGAATCCTTGGGATTTTCTAGGTATAATATCATATTTTCAGCAAAGTGTGAGAGTGTGATCCCTTCTGCCCCCATTTGGACACCTTTAAGTTCCCTCTCTTGTCTAACTACTCTGGCAAGGACTTCTAGCACTATGTTGAATAGAAGTAGAGATAGTGGGTAACCTTGTCTGGTTCCAGTTCTAAGCAGGAATGCTTTCAATTTGTCCCCATTCAGTATGATACTGGTTGTGGGTTTATCAGATATGGCTTTAATAATTTTTAGGTATGACCCATCTATGCCTATTTTGTTAAGAGTTTTTATCGTAAAAGTGTGCTGGATTTTGTCAAATGTTTTTTCTGTGTCTATTGAGAGAATCATATGGACTTTGTTCTCGCTTTTATTTATGTGGTGTATTATATTTACAGATTCGCATATGTTGACCCATCCTTGTGTGTCTGAGATAAAGCCCACCTGGTCATGATGAATTATTTTTTTTGATGTGCTGTTGGATTCAGTTTGCTAAGAATTTGTTGAGGATTTTTGCATCTATATTCATAAGGGATATTGGTCTGTAATTTTCTTTTTTTTCTGTTGTGTCCTTTCCTGGCTTTGGTATCAAGGTGATATTGGCTTCATAGAATGAGTTCAGGAGGATACCATCCTTCTCAATCTTGTGGAATAATTTCTGCAGTAGAGGTATGAGTTCTTCTTTGTAAATTTGGTAAAATTCAGGCGTAAACCTATCTGATCAGGGACTTTTTTTGTTGGAAGATTTTTGATTTCTGCTTCAATTTCTGTGCTTGATATTGCTCTGTTCAGGAATTCTATTTCTTCCTGATTGAGCCTAGGGAATTTGTGTGTTTCTGAGAATCTGTCCATTTCCTCCACATTATGTAGTTTTGGGGCATGTAGATTTTTATAGTAGTCATAATGTTTTGTATTTCTGTGATGTCTGTAGTGACTCTCCTTTTTCATTTCTAATTGAGCTTATTAGAGTCCTTTCCTTTGTAGTTCTTGTCAATCTAGCAAGAAGGCTGTCAATTTTGTGTATCTTTTCCTCCTCACCAGAATTTAAAACTTTTGAATGCTATCTATTTTTTTTTAAACCCAGGAAAATTGCAAGGATGTTGACTATTGCTGTTTGTCTCCATTTAGGATGTACAACTGAATGCATTCAGTTAAAGCCAAGAAAAAAATTTCTACATATATTGGCATATCAAAGAAAATTATCTCCTTTTGATGGTTGTATGCTTAAATACCTAAAAAATCTAAAAACCTATAAAAAGACATCATGACCATTAAGAAAATTTTTCAAGGGACTGGGTATAAAATAAATAAAAATAAATTAATAGCTAATAGCACAATTCACACATTTTATTTATAGAGCAAATATTAACAGATGGCTCATACTAGGCCAACTACTTCCCTAGGGGCTTACAAAACATCAGTGAACAAAATATACCAAGATCTGAGCTCTTTGAAGCTTACATTTGAGTAGGAAATCAATACAAATAATAAACAGATAAATTACAACATATGTGAGAAAGTGATAAATATCACTTAAAAAGGAAATTTAGAGGTAGATTAGGGTCAATGGGATTTAATACATTATTACAACCAGAAGTATAATAGTATCACTTTCCTACAATTCATCCTCTGCATTCAAATAGTAAGAGTGATTTCTAAAATCAAATTTGTGATAGTATCTTATCATTAGTAGTTGTATTTTATCATTAAATATCTTGATATTTTAGTCTCCCTGAAAAAATGATGGGGGAGTTATGGTAGATGGAGAAAATTGCTGAAAACAGCTCATGATCAGAACAGACCCCTAAAGTATGATCTGTATATCCATCTGATTTCTGTTATTTGCCATTAAATACAATGTTATTTAATCTGCTCATTAGGATTATATCTCATAATACCAAAATTAAAATGGAAAATATATTCAATGTAAATGCAATATAAATGAAAGTTTTGTTTCTTAGATTTTGATCTCAGGGACACATGAATATCACAGTTTAAGACTAGCCAACAACAAATTTTGTTCCCATCAAGGTTACATTATTTGTGCTTTTGTTGCTACTAACCAGAGAGAAATTTTATTAGTGATTCTGAACATGGTGTTAGGTAGATAATTATGTATTACCAGGAGAAATGTTCAAATAACTGAGTAATGGGATTGTATATATGTCAAGTTATTTTATAATCACTTTAAGTAATTTTCATTAAAATAAGTTTTAAAAAAATAAAATAAAATTTTGTTATGTCAATAATTTGCTCAAAACCCTTCCTCAATGCTCAAGTTATTAGCATAACAAAAATGGTATCTCATGATTTTGTTTCACCATACGTGTTAGAGTCATTTCCAGCTACTATCCACTTTGAAATAGTGAAATGCTTCTTTCTCTTTTTAAAATATTCTGCCACCTTTAAGACTAGATAGTTTAGATTTAACCTACAAGACTCTGCTGAATTTTATTACTATTATGAAATGTTCCGTGAACTACCCCAGATAAAATTAATCTCTATTTCATCTGTGATATTAATATATATATATTTTCACTTACTTCACTCCCCAGTAATAATTTATTAACATGACATATAATTATGATATTAAAATTATTATATACATGTGATGAGATCTCCCCTTCTAGTCCTCTTTTCCAGGACTGGGACATTGTCATTTTTGTCATTTTATATCTCATGGTAATAGAACACTTTGCTACATTGTAAATATTTAATAAATGTTTGAATAAATGATAAATTTAAAAATAGGAAAAAATAATTTTGCACATATACTATGAGAACTACATTTAAAGGATTGTCTGCATTTATTCAGAGAACACAAAGAATATACTAGGAATGAAAAATAAAAAGGGGAAATGATATCATTGAATCAATTAGGAACAACTTTTCTATTTGAAATGTGTGCCCCTTAACACAGTACGGTACCTAGTGCCAAATAAATATTTTGTAAATGAAATAAGTAGATAGTGTAGATGTTTATAAATAGTTTGCAGGGCTGTAGAAAGTGTAGCGTTAGCAAGTAGCAAAGATTTCAGACCAGAAGCTCATATTTATACCATAGATTTCCAATAGTGTATAATATTTATTAATGTAAAATACAGATGCTCTTAAATTTTAATGAGATGTTGACAATAGAAGCTGATTAATTATCCCAATCTACATAATATATGTAATTACTTGCACAGAAACCAATAGGTTTGATTTCATTAAAAATAAAATCTGGATGTGTGATGCAAAAAATGACAGAATGAAGTATCAATATCTAAACAAACCTAAAACACATGTAGACATTGGAGAAAGTACCCTTATTTTTTCTAGACTATGAGTATTTTTTATTGTTGAGTATTCCTGTGTTAATATCAAATTTCAGATGCCTATAAATAATTTAAGGTTGTACCTTAGCCCATTTTTAACTTAAAATTAGGCAAACAGATATAGCACAAAGGAGTATAGCATATTTGTTTTCTTCTAATTATACTTGGACTTTTTACTATTTGTTTATGAGATTATAAATATTCATTAAGTATTAAATATTTTACTGTAAATGATATGTTATATTTTCTATGTGGAATTACAAAATATGTAAACTCTCCAAATAAGAAATTATTTAGGGTTACTATCATCGGATACATAGCAGTATCTCTGGTTATATTATTTGATAGTTACAATGTGTCTTAAGTTTCCCAAGAAGATTTTGATTTAAAGTATTCTCTTATGGGAATTGCCTTCAAAATCAATCTATTTTGATAACAATCATTGGTGGATCTGACATTTGTGCTAAAATTAGTAGCCAGTTTTATGATTTTATCTAGCTAAATCAAAGTTATAAGGAATAGAAAAGAGCCATCAACAACCAAAAATAATTTTAACCATAGGGCACAGGAAACTTTGGGAGCGATTAATATGTTTATTACCTTTATGATGGTGATTATTTCATGGGTGTATGCACATGTTCAAACTCATCAAATTATATACATTTAATATGTATAGCTTTTTGTTTATCAATTATATCTTAGTTAAATTATTAACAAAGTAATTTGGCACCAACAGGGAAGAGTCCCAGAAGGGACCATTCCGAACAATTTGGAAAGAAAGGACGAGGAGGAATAAGGAAGGAATCATGGCAGCTGTGGTTGCTGTTTGCAGTGGTCTAGAGAGGAAAAAGCTGGCACACTTGGTAAGGGCTGCTCTCTGTTTCGCACATCCGGGCACTCACGCAGTGCTGTGAGCAGAGGTTCACTAAACAGCTGACCAGCAATGAGGACCTGCCTGTTCCAATGGAAAATCCATACAAGGAGCCTCTTAAGAAACGTATCTTGTGTGGAAAATGTGTATATTATAAGAATGTACAGCTTTTGTCCCAGTTTATTTCTTCATTCCCTGGATGCATTTATGGAAGGAACATAACAGGTATTTGTGGGAAGCAACAGAAAGAAATCACAAAAGTGATTAAGAGAGCTCAAATAATGGGGTTTATGCCAGTTACATACAAGGATCCTGCATAGCTCAAAGACCCTAAAATTTGCAACATCAAATATCAGGAATAAATTACATAATGTTACCACCAATAAACTTATTTTACAGTAAACAGAAAGTAACTTCGGGACAATGAGTTCTAATTTAAGTAAATAAATGAATATAAAGCTAAAACATATAAAACTATTATCAATTCTAAAGAATTAAAGGGGAAAAACTGACATAGTCCTCCATGATTCTTTTTCTAAATAAAAAATGTTGAACACTGTATATGTTAAACACTGGCTGTGATAGATTACTTTTATTTATCTTATATTATGACTCTATTCATGTGCATATTTTATTTTTTCATGGTACTTTGGAGCAATTATCTAATATAGTCTTTGATAACATAACTAGCCTTGTCAGAAGACAAAGTAGGTGGGTGTCGATTTAATACGTGGAGGAGTTTCTCAGATTCCACCATCTATCAATTCATTTACATTTGTTATTTAAGTCAGAGATGCTTTCCTTGTCTAATAAACAGCAAATATTTTGGGAGAGGATCTACTTAGCACATAATTTTATAAAATAATTTCTTGATAGCTATCCATGATCAAAGCACAAAAATAGTAGATATAGATTAGGTTCTTGGAAGAGGAATTAACTACCTTATGGGTGTAAAGAAGGTATTACCCTGGAAAATCAAGAAGTTTCTGCCACAGAGACAATGCATGTTTTCACTCTCCAAACCTGCTTTCCTTCTCCAGCGTCTATTATGTTTAGAGGAGCCGTGTTTCTAATTCTAGGTATAGAATGTAGGCAGAGTGAAGCATCCCCTCTCAGGCTTTCAGTATGTTTGCAAATATACGTTAGTTAAATATTGAACTTTATCTTCACTTTGTCTATCAAGTGGGGGAAAAATCAGATTTCATGACTTCTTTTTTCCTTCCTTCTGCCCTCCTGCCTCTCTTTCCCTCTCCTTTCCCCCTCTTGTTTCCTTCCTGTTTCTTTAATTAGATCCTCCTCCTCCTCCTCCTCCTGCTCCTTCCTCCTCTCCATCACTTCTTTCCCTCTCTCATTTTGTTTATTTTATTAATATTTAGATTTCGAGATGATCATCAAAAATCAAAGATTTCTGGTTGGCCAAGTGGTTGTCTCCACACAACATATGTATATCTAGATACCTCCATGGTAGGATAATCTATTTGAAATTGTAGGGGAAAAGAAATATATTTCCTTACCCATCTCTAGGTTTATGGCTGAGATTCCTGTAACAAAAGATGGATTAACAAGAGAAAAGTGTACAAATTAATTTAAGTTTTATATAACATGGGAGTTTTTAGAAATGTAGACCCAAATAAACAGGTAAATATGTGCATTTTTAAGTTTAAGTGTGGTCAGTCACAGAGAAATATAACTGGAGGACAAAAGGGTATGACCTAATGATTATGACCGGGGTTAACTTAGCAAGGTCTGTTTGTTCAGATCCTTTTCTGTGTCCCTGTGTCTTCAGAGGTTAAGGATGTTCCTTTCCTCTATAGGGAGAGAGGCCACCTCTCAAATGAAAGTCTTATGACTTGCTTTAGGGGAATATCAGAGAATCTTTCCTAGGTTTTATGACCTGCTTCAGAGGAGGGGAGGTTGAAAGTTAAAGTGTGATCTTGTTTCTGCTCTTTCCTCAAATGCCAAGTTGCCATATTTTAGGATAGCATGTCCTGAACTTCATCATAATGTTGCAAGTTTATGGAAACTAGGAGTCATTAAATGTGAAATGTATATTTTTCTGAATATTTAAGAAATAGAATATTTAATTTTTTGTTTCTAGAAGTATAACTCGGAGAAAATCTATTTATTTTACATTGAGTACCATTATAACTTGGAGAAAATTCATTTATTTTACATTGAGTGCCATACTATAGATTCCAAGTCTGCCATAATTTTTGTCAAGCAAATAATATTTGCAAATTAATTTATATGACATATATTATAAATAAATGAAATTAAGTGACATAATTATTTTTTTTCAGGTGATCTAGCTTGGTTTTTCTTCTTTTTTTATTATTATTTCAGCAAATTGTGGGGGTACAAAAGTTTAGGTTACGTATATTGCCCTTGGCCCCCCAGCCCCGTGAGTCAGAGCTTCAAAAGTATCCATGCCCTAGACAGTGTGCATCTTTATTAAAACATAAGAAGTGACAATACTTAAGCAAATTCAAAAATATAACTGTGAAAATTAGAACTCTTTGATTATGGTGGAGACAAATTTTAGTATTTCTAAATTGATTTCATTTGTCCCTTTTAATTTGTTTTGAATTAATTATAGTATGCAAATGTATGGAAAATTTTCTGAAACATGAAAGCCAATAACAGCCTCACTGCTTTAATATTCTTTTTTCAATTTTAAAGTGAGATAATTATATCATTCTCTGAAAGGATGGCTTAGGAAATCAATTTTATCTTATTTTCTTGGGGAAGCTGAAATGGGGAAAAATTACTTTCTAATAGAAATTATTCAGAAATTCATCTAGTAGAGTGTATTGTATCACATTTATAGCCCCCTACTTTATTTAGGCCATGTGAAACTTTCCCTATATTCTGTAAAATATTTTGTACAGTTTAACTTGTGTGACTTGTAATTAATCTCAGTATAGCAGAGCAGCATGAAAAATTTTATGAGCTTTAAGAATTTTTTTCCAATTTTTCTTTCAATATGTAGTCTGAAGATGTCATAAGAATACTAGTTTTCCTAAAATTGTAATACAATATACTTTCAATTCCTGTCACATTATTAGCAAGTTGCTTTTCTGTAGGTTTCTTTCCAAGTTATTATTATAGTGAAAAGATCATTTTATCTGACAGTAAACTATATTTTTATTGCTATCTTCAGTTGTATTCTACTGCCTTATTGGATATTTCCACCTGCTTCTTTACTGGTCCCTCAAACTCAGCAGGTTTCAAAATTTTATTCTCTATTATTCCCGTGGATTAGACAAATCACTTCTCTGAGCCTTGGTTTCTTAATATATGGAATAAATAAATTGCCCTAGCTGATTTTTAAGCTTTCTCCTAGTCCTTAGATTATATGAGGTTTTATTTTGTTTTTAGTCTGTTCTCCCAAAGATAAGTTCCTTAATATTTTCTTCTTTAAATGACACAAAAATTTATCCAGGTATTCACATTTGAATTTTAAAATTTTATCCTTTTCTTTATTGGTATCCCTTTACAAAAATCCTATATGTTTTGTTTCATTTAATCTGTTCCCTTCTCCTCTATTCTATTCTCATTTTTGTCATGTCAGTTTAGAGCCTCATTAATTTGATCCTGAATTACTGGCATGGCTTTCTCATTATACTATTTTGTCGGCTCTTCCTCCTTCTTACTAATCTGCCAGAACAGCTCTGGTCATACTCAAATGAATTCCATGACCGCCCCCTACCTTATCAAATTAACTATAAACATAACATTCAAGATTTCTACAAGTATCTCCAACACTTTCCCTACTGCTTATCACAAAACTACAGAAAACTGCTCTAATTGAACTGAAAAATAAGCTTTTCTTAAAGAAAATGTTTTTTGGTCCCATTATTTTTCTTGATGTTTCTTAGTTTTATTTAGTTTGGTTTGGTCTTTATCTCTAGAAATTCCATGTGTGTGTTATATACTTTTCTTTTATTTAGAATTTATTTTTTTCATCAAAGGGCATGTTTTTTATAAAAGCGCTATCCAGTTGCCATGGCAATTTTTTCATCAAATGTAGAATCTGAGAGGAACCTAGGACCAACTCACTATTTTTTTTGAACAAGAAAACAGTACCAAATGGTTCAATGATTCTACAAGGTCATCATTTACTTGGTGGAAAACTTGCAGCTAAAACACATAACCTACCTCACAATACGGAGAAGTATTAAAGTGTTGATTTATTTTATTGTGGTGTACTATAGTGTTAATACTTCCCACATTTATTATTGTAGTTATTTGTCTTTCTTGAATTATGGTATTTGTATATTTATCATTTTCTTCTAACAGGTTATCATCTTCTTAATTGCAGAGAATATGTCTCATCTATCCTTATTGCTCTTTTAAGTGGAAAAATATATGTAAAATACCTTCAGATCATAAAGTCATGACAAAAGATTTCAGTTAATTGCAACACTCGTGGAATCATTGATGATATCTATATCTGTATTTGTATTTATATGTCTATACCTATACTTAAACCTATGTTTAGATCTATTTCTACAAACAGTCATCTTTTAAAAAAATTACAGCAAGCATAACATCCTTTTTCCCACAAACATGCTAAAATTGATTTAAATGCATATCTAAAAATTAACTTCCTATATTCTTATGTAATTGCAGAAATAATTATGTTTAAAAAATACAACACAAATTATTGGGGTGAGTTGACATTTAATTGAATTACTAGTTAAACCTATTTTACCACGTCTGCTTGAAATCAGGATTTGCTCATAATTAAAATACTTGCTCAAAACCACCTTTGGTAAAAATAGCATGCTTTTGAATATTTTCAAGATGTGTATATAAAATCCTGTTTACTGTTTCTGAAGAAGAAAAGTTCTTACTTCTAAGCAAGGTTGCAATTTGATTCTGGCTCTATTGGAACAAAAACAAAACCAAACATACACACACACACACACACACACACACACACGCACACACACTTTTCATAAATATATGAAAAATTTCCATACAATTTCTGAAGAGAGTTTAAATTTTCACTGTTATCTTTCTTTGTGTATCCTATTACACACATATAAAAGCCCTATACATAACTGATTGTTATATTTTTATCATCTCGAATACTTCAATATTTTTTTAAATGTATATTCTGGGCATGATTTCATATTGAATAGATTTTTCTGAGAAAGTGGATATTAGATTGCTGAGAATCATCTAGTGGAACAAAAAATATCAAAAAAAATAATAATAGTTAAAAAAGTGTTTGAAGCAAATGCATTTTTAAACAATGCAAACTCAGGTTTTCTGCATGAGCAAAGCTAGCAAAAATAATCATTTTCATTAAAGGAAGTATATACATGTGTGATGGTGACTGATAATGAAAATTGTCCTTGGCCTGTGTGTGAATGTGTCTTGTCATGTACTGTCTTCAATGGGAAATGAGAGGCGGGCTCTAGGCTATGCAAAAGTGATGTCAATATGTTCAGTTAAGTGGAAAAAAAAATCACTTAATTGGGGAAAAATACAATCACTCAAATTGGTCATTTTTCATTACGTAGAAAAAGTACTGAGATAATTAGCTGAAATTCCCAAGTAAACAAAATACTTCATCATTGTGAAGGCATAGTCAGTGTAACCAAAATATCATCCAAATTAGTAGTTTATACGAACACTGGACTTTCAGTTCTGGCACTTACAAGATAAGTAACTTTTACCAAGTCATTTAAGTTTTCTGATACTCAGCTCATTTGTAAAATGGAAATGAAATATCTCTTTCAAAGAGTCGTGTTAAATTTAAAGTGAAATAGAATGATAGTGAGTGGACACAAAGTCTATCACATAGCAGAAACCCCCCTTCCTTTCCCCAGTACAGGGCCTCTAATTTTGCTTAGTCAGATACATTGATTAAATCACATTCTTACAGCTTTTATCGTTTATTATCTATGTCAATGGAGAACATCACAGCTTTCAAAGAATCCAGACAGGCAAAACAAAGCAGAACACATCCTAATTTGAGGCTGGGATTTAGTGTGAATTAAATATTTTTTAATATGATTCATGGAATTTATATGGTTGAGAAATATCTTATGGTTAACACACATGCAAAAAAAAAAAGTCCTAAAGTTCATAAGAACACACAACCTTTTTGAAGTTCTATATTGAGAATGATGTGAGTTAATTTTACCACATCGGGCGCTCATTCAATAATATTCCAAAAGATGACTATGTACTATTTTTCAGGGATAGTACGTAGCTGTGGAAAATGTAACAACCCATTATGCTTATGTTATTATGTGTTAAAAAATGCTACCCCGAATTTACAGGCAGTTATGCCATGAGAGAGGTAAATACGGGTTAAAAGGGAGCTGGTCTCTCCAGCACTGATGGGGTGAGGGTTGGGGGTGGTGGAAAGAGGGCTGTTGTACAGGGCAGTGTTGCCAACAGCCCATATGGTGACCTTTCATAAGTTAGAAAAGAGTGTGTCTTCCTCTATGAAGACAAATTTCTGAGTCAGGGAGTAAAGCTTGGTGAGTTGAATGCCAACTGGATTTCATCTCCCATTTGTGCCCTTGGTCAGGGTCTTTTGCACGATATCTACAAAGCACAACATAGCTTCGTGGCACTAGGTGAGGGATTATAACCCAGTTCTGTTTTGGCGACGTTATTAAAGATTGCTGCCACCATGTTAACTAGCGAATTAGCAGATGGGATATGCAAACTATGGATGTGGGTAGTGAAGAAAACACCACAGAGGAGTGTGAGCAGTGATGGCACAACTGTTATTCTACACTCTAAATTTTGATAAGCCTCTCTGAAACATTTAGGTCTCTCCTCTGAATAGGATATGGGTTTCGTATTAGCCTAGGTCCAGGAAAATTTTGATGTAAGCAAACATATCAAACCCCTTCTCTCTTGTGGTTTCTTCCTCAGCCCACTGATTTCCTGATGACTCCCATTGTGATCACATCTCATCCTCTACCTTTATCGTTTTCAAATTATTTTTACCTGAGCGAATCTTTCCTCAAACATATTTAACAAAAAAGCCTAGATAAGTGAAGCAAAACTAGCCCATACTCCCCCTTGTTTACCTGCACTCCTCCCAGGTGCTTCGGGAATATCATGAGGGTACTGCAAACATTCTGCTCTAGAACTGTCACGATTCTCTTTACTTGTTCCACCAAAAATCCATTGATCTCTTATTTCTCTGACTCTGATTTTCTCTTGGAAGACCTAAAAATATATATTTAAACTCAAGGGTTAGTGGAATATCCTTACTTATGTATTATTTTAACAAAAGTTTTCAATACCTTAACCTAAAAATCAAGTTCCATGGGGGAAGATACCAAAGGATTCTTTAATTCACATCAAGGAGCTGATTTTGATGCTATTTAGAATTGCTTTTCTCTGATTCTGTCCTAAGGAGCTCAGTAAAATGTTCAGAAACTGTGATTAATCAAATTATTTAATATTCAATATCATCAGGTCTGTTTCATTATCTACAAATGCTCATGTCTAGATTATTACACTTAATCATCCTAGCAGTCATCCTAGTAGCCGTATAAAATAGAGCACTATTGTCATACTAATAACTGAGGCTCATACAGGTTAAATGACATACTTAAGATCACTCAGCTAGACAGTGATGAAAATAAAGGACTGACCCAAATCTTTGGTAAACAATTTTTTTCTTATCCTATGCTTCTTTGAGTTGACCATAACTTTCAGATAATAAAATGCAATATTTACATCAAAACTTAAGCCAACTACAGTCTTGGAGTGTGGGTTATACATTGATTAGGCAAAGCTCAGTACTTTAGATTATTTTTATTTAAGTTAACGCTACATGGAGTGCATAATACAGTCATCCTTTCACTTGCTAATATGCTTTAGATAGATTGAAATATACTTTTAAATAAAACCACTCCTTATTCAAAGAGATATACTTAACTATGCAGTTTGAAAAAATCTATTTATTTTCATAGTTCTTAATATGTTGCAAATATTATTGACTCATAGTTTCCCAAGCCCTGTCTCCTTACCACTTATCATATGTTGTCTCATAAATCTGAGCTCTGCTGATTAGAATGGATCCTGAAAAATATATGAGTATATATATCTAATGATGTCCCAAGAGTTCTAACATAATCACGTTTGTGTGCCTGCCATATTTGTGTGGATACTATAAATTAAATTTCCTTAACTGTTATTAATGAATTTTGTTAAACCATAATTTGTGGTTTAATGATATTTCTTTCCCACAAGTGATTTCTATAGTGAAAATGTAGAGGTAAAATCATTTATTTTCAATGAGATAAACTGACTTTAGACGTTAATGTGCTTTCATTCTAAAGCTAAACTCTATCATTTTGGTCAATTAACTTTTTGTCCTTTGTTTGAAGTCCAGAAATGATAAAAAGTTACTTGGTTACTTCATCCAGTCTGAGAATTTCTCTGAAGTTGTAATTACTGTGCTGAGAATTTAAATTTATTGCACTTTGCTAGTCTTGAAGAGGCAAAATGGTATCAATATAAATGGAGTTTTCCTTTAATGGATTTTATCTGGTGGTCAAGACCTTTTTAAGGTAATAAAACTAAGGTCTCAGTGTTCATCTGATACAAATAACTACACTGAAAAGAACAGGAGTTTTGATTAATACTCTTTTACAAATGCAGCAAAAATGTGCTTTTACTATAAATGCAAAAACTAAAGATGGAGTCTAAGTTTGCAACTGTAATGCCTAATCCAGGCATTCCTAATTTCATGCCTGTTTCAACTGATTCTTAACTTATTTATTGCCACCAAAATTTATTACTAATCGTATAGACGTATTAATTATTTGAAGTCACTACTTTGTATCTGAAAGATCAGATATGAAAGTTTACATTGTGACCCACACTTCTGAGCTTGGCATTCATGGATGAAAATCTGTTCCTCAGACTTCTCTAAATTTTTCTCCTCTGATTTTCCCAAAGTGACCTAGGTTGTCATTTGGCTCACTATAAATGCCATATCATTTCCAACATCATTTATTATCTTGATTGATCATTTAGAATTTATTGTATACATTTTTAAATTATTAGGATAGAGCAAAGACTATATACACTTCTCAGTAATCCAAACCTATTATTAGTAATACTAATGGAGAAAATAAACCAAGACCTTAAAAATACACTATGCCATAGACTAAATAGTATTCTAGACTCTTTGAAAGTTATAAAGAAATAGGAGCCCCCTTGTTTGAAGGGGCTGTATGAGGCAAACAGGTACCATTTGAGGCCTTAAAAACAGATATATTTTTAATTTGTTTCATGAGAACATTGTTACATAGTGACAATTGTTAGTGAAGCTGGAAGAACTTAATTCAAACAAACAAATCATTGGCATTTACTGAAGAAGGGTGTATGGACAGCTACAGAACAAGAATTTTAAACTGACAGCCTTGATAAAGATTCCAGTCTCTGCTACTTCAATAGCAACCATAAGCAATATGGTTGCTTATGGAAATATTAAAAGAATGGCCCAATTTATAGCTATGTTGCTTTTATTTCTCAGTCATAGTATTTAACATACTATTGACTAAATAGATATAAAGAAGCCCGTAAGTCTTGTAAAATAGTTTCATATTGACAACACTAATAATTAGTTCAGTGTAATTTGTAAAAAAAAAAATCTTAAATATCCAGGTTTTTTTTTTTTTTTTTTTTTGCTTGGAATGAACTAAAATGACTTTGGTATCAATCATATCTAATAAATAAAAATAATATAAAGAAGATACAAAATTAAAATCAGTGTTAAAATATTACAACAAAACAGAACTCAAACCAGTATTTTGAAAGGGTATTTTTTATTTTAAATATTCAAGAAATGTTTAATAAATATTAATAATTATTCTTTGTTTTTATATTATTTATTTCATAAAGTTATAAAACCAAACATAATATACATAAACTATTTTCTTATAAAAATACAGTATCTTGCAAATTATGAGGAATGTAGTTGAGCTTCAAAGGAATGTGGTTCTGAGGAGTTGCAAGAGAATCATTAAATATGATCCATTTTGATAATCAGATGAGGATAGCATCCCAATTTAAAGGAATAGCTTTATCAAATGTAGAAAGGCCAAGGTAAACACATAATATATGATCAAGATATGAGAAATTATAAATAATAATTGATATAAATTGGGAAAAGCCCAGATAGAAAGGTTCTTAGCAGCTAGAAAGAGGTATTTAACATCTCAAAAAAATAGTGAGGGGCAACTGTAGGTTAACACAGATGAATATGAGGAAAACCATATTCTGGAAGTCTTAGATTGATAGATACATAAATATAAATTATACCAAAGTGGAAGGGGAATCTCAAAGGCAATGTAGCATCAAGGAAAATAATACAAAGTAAAAATGTTGAGAACTGGGATGGATGCTAGCCATCAGATGAAGAAAGGACTGTAACAATAAAACAATTTTATGGAATAAAGTTATGTAACTTTGATGACAAATATACAGCAGTAAAGAAAAAGAGTACTTATTTGGTAGCTAAAATAGTTACAAAGATACCACAAACAAAACTTGAATTTGTTCTCGGATGTTTTTTTTTTGTGTCACAAAAAGATGGTCTCAGGTTTAAGTGTTGATTTGGAGTCATTATTGGATATACATGGAAATGACATAAAAGAAGAGTGTTTTGGTAATTGAAGT
Organism: Lemur catta; assembly: GCF_020740605.2. Classification (NCBI taxonomy): domain Eukaryota; kingdom Metazoa; phylum Chordata; class Mammalia; order Primates; family Lemuridae; genus Lemur; species Lemur catta. The sequence continues at coordinate 4,406,697 of NC_059149.1, read as the reverse complement.
GCATTTTAATACAGCTTTACAAAAATTGAGAAAGAGCTACATGAAACTGACTTGGAGTGATTTTCAAGAGATATTATTTAGAGATAATAGCAAAATGTAAGAAAACACACATAGTGTGCTACCTTTCCTATAAGAGAAAACTTAAAAAAAAGAAAATGGACACGTATCTGTTTATCATTACAAAAAGAAATGCTGTGAGGACAGATTATAATAAAGTTTGTACATACAAGGGATGGGATGAAAGGACACAGGAGGGATTGACAAGACATTTCTTGAAGTATATACAACTTTGACTTTTAAAAACAATATTGTTCTTATAAAACAAATTAAATTTGTAAGAATGGAAAAGGAGGAAAAAAACTCAAACTGAAAGCAAACAAAGAAATGAATCTAAACAGATTTCAAATGAATACCCTAACCACACTGAAGGAAAAGAAAAAATAGGGAAAAGGAAGGGAGGGAAGGAGGAAGGAAAAAAAGAATGAAGAAAGGATAGGAGGTAGGAAGGGAGGAAGGAATAGGAAGGAAGAGACAAAGGAAAGAAGGAAGGATAGTAGAAAGGAAGGAAGGAAGGGATAAGAAGGAAGGGGGAGGGAAGAAGAAAAAAAGAAGGAGGGAGGGAAGAAAGAAAGAAGGACAAAAAAAGAAAAAGGAGAGATTAAGAGAGAGAAGGAAGGAAGGAAGGAAGGAAGGAAGGAAGGAAGGAAGGAAGGAAAGAAGGAGGGAAGGAAGGAAATTGTCCCGATGAATAAGCGCATATATAATAGTTGATTATGTACCCTAAGTCTGTGGTAGGGTGAGCTGAGGATCAAGGAGCAAAGTGCAAAGAAATCTTGATGTCTTTGTAGTAGAAATATTTATGGTAGTGGTACGTGGAAGTTCAATTCTGAAACCAATTTCCATGAAATATAGGGTTAATCAAGTGAATAAATGTGCTGATTGTGGTAGCTGGGATTCTTAATTCTCAGTGTGCAAAATAAATAAATATGGGGAAAACAATAAAAAACACATGGGATGGATTGGAACTGCAAGTATCTGTGTGACCTGATGATAGCTAAAATATGTAAATGTACAGGTGCACATGTTTATAACCTATGCATATATTATATATGAGTGAATGCATGTACATGTACATATGTGCATATATATTTGTAGGTTTGTGTATGTATGTGTATATGTATACATTAATTTCCTAACCCTGTCCAAGGAAAGGGCAAAAAAGCAAAGATACCCACTGGAAATGAGGACACCTAGTACTGAAATCTTGATCCCTAATAAAATGGATAAATGGATTCTTGAACACAGGCTGACTACAGGGCTAGGGAAGGTTAAGAATGAGATTAATCTAGAATATCTTTTGTACAAGAAAGTAAGGATGGAGGCGATTCATGAGAAAACAGGAGCTACCTTGCTCAAATGGGATGCACTAAACAAAGAGTGGCCATTTGAGGACTCAAATAACTAAATCAATTATAAGACATTGAAGAATAAGAGCTCAAGTATCTATCCCTATTTATTTAGAATATGTTACATATATTGAAATATATGTAAATATATTTCCCACTTTTATATTATACACAAACACACATATAGCAGAACTGAGGGCTCTTGTTCATAGTAGAATGATGAGAATAGAGTTACAAATATGGAGGGAATGTGGAAATTAAAAAATACATAATTTTTTAATCATCACAGTAAAAACTGGATGATAAATTTCAAGGAAGTCTTGAATGAGAAGGAAGATATTGCAGTGTCCCCACAGACTTTTATTTAGTTGGAAGGAAGAAAAAAATGAAAAATAAACAGTACTTACAAGGTGAAAAAATTGTGTAATATACTGACTAGGTGATCAAAATTAGCATCAACTGTGAGTGACAGATGGATGTTATTTGCTTCCAGATGTGATATCCTGAGAAGAAACGATTATGTAGTATTCTGATCAAGAATGTAGTACCTCAATCTAATTATGAGAAAACATCTGACAAACAGAAAATGAGAGATACTCTATTTATAAAATTAAATGGTGGGACACTGTCTTCATCAAAAATTTCAATGTCAAAATGACAGTAATAATAAGCTGTGAACATGTTCCAAATTAAAAAGAAATATAAGACATGAACCAAAATTAGATACCATACTGAAGGGCTAGAAATGCTCTAAAGGACATTGTTAAATCAATCAACAAATTTGGAATGTGGATGATAACTTAGATAACAGTAATTAGATATGCTGTGGTTATGTAAAAGAATATTCAAATTCTTAGGAAATGCACGTGAAAATATTTATGGGTAAAGGGCTAACACATATGCAACTTATGATCAGATATTTCAAAAATTATATAAATATAAATATAAATCTACTTACAGAGAGAAAATTCTCAAGCAAATGAGTGATAAAGCAAATGGGACAAAATGTTTCACAATGGGTGAATATGAATAAAGCATGTAAAGTTATTTCTTGAAATAGTTTTATTTTTACAACCTTTTATAAGTTTGAAGTTATTTTTAAATAAAATTTACAAATTTAAAATTTAGTCTTGAAATGAAAAACTTGTATCAATTTTAAGTTTTTTAAGACTAGGAATTTGTGGAGTTGGAGAAGTATAGAGGAAATACATAAGCAAACTCTTTGTAATGGTATACACATGAATGCACAGATTGTGATGGTTAAGATTATGTGTCAACTGTGGGCCATGAAGCATACAGATATTTGGTCAAACATTATTTTGTTTCTTTCTGTGAGAGTGTTTTGTATGAATTTAATATTTAAATTGATAGACTGAGTAAAGCGGATTGCCCTCCCCAATGTGGATGTGCCTCATCCAATAGCTGAAGGCTTGAATAGAGCGAAGGTTGAGCCTCCCCAGGAGAGGGAATTCCTCTTGCCTGACTGCCTTCCAGTTGGGACATTGATTTTTGGACACAAACCAAAACATTGGCTTTTCCTGGGTCTCGAAACTGCTGGCTTTTGTACTGGAACTATGCCATTAGTGCTCTTCATTCTCAGTCCTTTGGACTTGGACTGGAAACTACATCAGATTCTACTGAGTTTCCAGCTTGTATACTGCAGATCTTGGTATTTGTCAGTGTCCATAATTACATGAGCCATTTTTTTTCCAATAAAGCTATCTATCTCTCTACAGATAGATATATAGGTATGGCTAATCTAGGTGGCTAATTCCTTTAGAGCTTAGAAATTTAAATGTGCAGTTTAACATATTATAAGCCCCATGATGAAGGTATATTCCATGTCCCTCATTTTATACCTTACCATGCATATAGAAAGGCCTAAGTATTTTTTATTGTTACTGCTATTGTAAAAATGGATATAAGAAATTGAAGGACAGAACAATGGCTCCAAGGTTTTGCATGTACAAGTGGAAGAATTAAAGAGCCATTTAATAAGGTGTCAAAAATTGGGAGATCAATAGATTTTCTTGGTGGATGCATATCAAAAATCTAAGATGATTTTTTATTAAGGTAGTTGGGAAGTTAAGAAGGAAGGATTAGTAAAGAAATTATTATTGTCCAATGTATTTGCTGTTGTGGCAAATTCTGTTGAGCTTGATAAGAACAATTTAGTTAAATGGTGAGAAAAACCATGATTCATTTGAAGTCATGAGGAACTGAGAGAAGTGAAATTGGTTGTAATAGGTTTAGAAATAATTATGTAGAAATTAACTATAAAGCAGAGTACAGATTGAAGCAAAAACTAAAGAAGGATATTGAGATAAGAGAGGCTTTTCCCAAAGAAGGAAAGTATTATATACTGCTTATATGTTAATATAAGTAATTCATAGAAATATTAGCATTAATGATAAAGGAGAGAGAAACACAATTGCTCTTGGGATGCCCTTGAATAGGAAAGGGGAGGATGTGATTAATGAAAAAGTGCAACATTGATAGTCATCCTTTCTAAGAAAAGAAATTTCAGAGAGCATGCTTAAAAATACAAACACAGTGATGTAATCTGTGGAGAGGGCTAGTGGAAAGCCTCTTATGATTACTTCTATTTTCTCATTGAAAATAGATAGCACCTTTATCACTTGTGATTGAGGGGAGGGGGTAGATAATTAAAGTTTAAAGAGAGAGGGAAGTTTGTATAAGAGTGAATGTATCTTTGGTAAACATCATAGAATTGATGGATCAAATAGACTTGGTGTCTGTTTGATGTTGGTGGTCATGAATTTAAAGTGAGAAGAGTGACCAAGTTTGTGAATTTTTCTCCAGCTGTGTTTAGCTATCCTAGAGAAGTTGTAAACTAGACAGAAAATCAATGTTTTTCCAGGCCAGAATAATAGAGATAAAAAGGAATAAGAATGATTATAATAATAATTCTATGTAGGCTGGATGAGGAGAGAAGTGAGGCTTTGAGGGGGCTGTAGAACTCTGGAAAACTTAGTAAATAGATGAAAACTGCAAGCGGAGTAAAAGGGATAAGAAGGGGAATGTACCAGATAGTTTTACTTTTCTATTTTTTTTTATTTCAGCATATTATGGGGGTATATGTGTAGGTTACATATATTGCCTTTGCCCCACACAAGTCAGAGATTCAAGCATATCCATCCCCCAGACAGTGCACACCACACCCATTAGGTATGAATATAGCCATCCCCTCCTCTCCCTCCCACCTGCTCGACACCCAATGAGTGTTACTACTATATGTACACATAAGTGTTGATCAGTTAATACCAACGTGATGGTGAGTACATGTGGTGCTTATTTTTCCATTCTTGGGATACTTCACTTAGTAGAAGGGGCTCCAGCTCTATCCAGAACAATATAAGAGGTGCTAGATCGCCATTGTTTTTTGTGACTGAGTAGAACTCCATGGTATACATATAACATATATTATTAATCCACTCATGTATTGATGGGCACTTGGGTTGTTTCCACATCTTTGCAATTGTGAATTGTGCTGCTATAAACATTCAATTGAAGATGTTTATTTTATAGGATGTCTTTTTTCCTTTGAGTAGATGCCCAGTAATGGGATTGCTGGATCAAATTGTAGGTTTACTTGTTGCTCTTTGAGGTATCTCCATATCACTTTCCACAGAGGTTGTACTAGTTTGCAGTCCCACCAGCAGTGTAAGAGTGTTCCTATCTCTCCACATCCACACCAACATTTATTGTTTTGGGATGTTTTGATAAAGGCCATTCTCACTGGAGATAAGTGATATCTCACTGTGGTTTTGATTTGCATTTCCCTGATGATTGGAGACATTGAACATTTTTTATATGTTTTTAAGCCATTATTCTGTCTCCTTTTAAAAAGTTTCTGTTTATGTCTTTTGCCCACTTTTTGATAGGGTTGTTTGATTTTTTTCTTGATGATTTTCCTGAGTTCTATATAGATTCCAGTTATCAGCCTTTTATCAGATGTGTAGCATGCAAACATTTTCTTCCATTCTATAGGTTGTCTGTTTGCTCTCATTATAGTTTCCTTGGCTATGCAGAAGCTTTTAAATTTGATCAGGTCCGATTTATTTATTTTTGTTGTTGCTGTGATTGCCTTTGGGGTCTTGTTCATAAATTCTGGGGAAAAGAATCCTTATTCCGTAAGTGGTGCTGGGAAAATTGGATAGCCACATGTAGAAGACTGAAATAGGATCTGCACCTTTCCACCTCTCACAGAAATCAACTCATGGTGTAACAGACTTAAACCTAAAGCATGAAACTATAAGAATTCTAGAAGAAAATGTTGGTAAAACTGTTATAGACATTGGTCTATGCAAAGAATTCATGAAGAACCGCAAAGGCATCCAGATAGTTTTTAATGGAATCCTTAGAGATTATATTTTGAGTGGAACACTTTTAACTATAAGGAAGATAACTGTAAGGAAGAAGTCTACATTACCACCAAGGAGAGGGAAGACAGAGGGCAAGAAGAAATGTGAGGAGGTCATATTTCTAAGGGGCTAGATGATTCAAAATTTATTTTTACATAGTACTTAAAGCAGCAGGGATAGAATAGAATAATACTGAGTATTATTTGAAGTCATGATCTCTAAACCATGTGGATTTTAGAAACAAAGGGAGAACAATAATCTGGATGAACAAAGAGGCCATCTTTCACAATGTCAGGACCAATGGCAAGGGACTCTATATGGTTAAAGGATAGTTTGCTCAGTGGAAAGACAGGTTTTAATTAGAAAAGTTGGAAAATTTCAGAGAAGAGGTTGAGGATATAGGAGATGACAGGCTGATGACAGACTGTGAATTCCAGAGGGTATAGTGGAAAACTTTGAGGAGCTAGAAAGGCAGATTAGAATATGAACAGGTCTAGGGATGATAATCCATTTAGTAATCCTGAGGAAATTTTCCTGATGATATCGTAGTCAGATTGGGTTGGTATTTATGTGGATATTATGGGAATTTACTTGTTTCCTGACACATGGAGCCCTGTGGATCCTTTACTTATAACACTGTGCAGTGAAGTATTTTGTCCTTGACTTTAAATCATGTATAATCTTGTTTAAGATATAGATTATACACTTAAAGGGAACACAAATATTAGCCACATATTAAGATATGCTGATAATAAATAAGTAGGTGAATTTTAGCCATAAATCAACAAAATGTCAATACTGTGGTTACACATGAAAGTAATTCTCCAAATCCATATATGTCCCTCTTTCTTTATAACCTAATGGACGCCAAGCTACCATTATCTTTTTCTGAGACTATTTCATAGTTTCTAAGTGATCAAATGATAGAAATTCTTCCCTGTTTTCAATTTTTCATCCTCACTGCAGCTAGAGAAATCTTTCTGAAACACACACATATCAGTTGGAATTTCCTTATTAAAAGGCTTCCGTGGCTTCACTTATTCTTTTAGGACAAAAAAGATATTTCTCTAAACATAACTCAAAAACCTCTCCAAAAGTTTGCATTTACTGAGTTCTCAAGCCTTCTTTCTCTTTTCACTCCAGGTCCCCCCTGCTATGGAGACTTTGCACTTGTGGTTACTTCTGCATCTCCTGCCGCCATTCTTCAAATTAACATCCTTTGTATTCACGCCCAAGTCCAATCACCATTTACAAAGAGAAAACTTCCTTGTCCTCCCTGAGTACACCAGTGACCTAAAAGATAATTGTGTGGTGCCAAGTATCTCTCAATCATGGCATTTGCTATCTTTTCAATGTTGCATTTACTTGACTAGCTATATGAATAATATCAGTTTTTCCTTCTAGACTTTAAACTCTAGGCATGACTCTCAGGTTATGCTTCTCTTTTCATCATTATTTAGACAGGTCCTAGGCATAAATTTGGCTTAATGTTATTCAAACAGTTAACTGGCAAATTAATCTTTTTCTTTCTTTAATATCCGTGAAAATGTACTCGGTAAAACCCCAACGGTCAGGTTAAAAACAGACAGGACTAGACTGTGTTTACATGATGACTGTTTAAAAGAAGGGAAAAAAATAGGAACCTACAATAGAGGAAAAGAAAGATCAGAGAAGATGCTTTTAGGAACAAACTAATAGCTTCTGCCTTTGAAACATCATCAACAAAGAGAAGATATGATAAAGAGGAAGAATCAGTTCTGCTGTGAATTCTGCTTTTCTTTTGACTTGAGTAAATAAACCCCAGCTTTGCCTTCCTAACATCACATTTCCAATGTGCGCTGCATATTGAAGAAAACAACCTGCTTAGACTGATCTTAAAGGTTGCCTGCTTAGTGACCAGAAAATTCACTTATGGAAGAAACTTTATGTGCCAATGATTTAGACCTGTTCCACTCTAGATAGAGCACTTGCAATGGCCCTGAAGAATGCTATTTAAAGTGCAGTATTTGGGGGCATTAGAGCCATGACAAAAGGTCACGCTTTGCTCTCCACTCACAATTCCCTTTGTTGTATGTTTTCAGATTTTTTTCTTTATCTTTTTCTTTTACTAAATGTCCCTAGTACACTCACTTTGGAGCTCTCCTAGTACTTGAAAATATACCAACAAAATATACTTCTTTGAGGACATTTCAAATTATTAGAGGTAAAGACATATTCAAAAGAGACAGTGTTCTCTCTGATAGCTCTCAGATTAAATTCATCCTCTGCATAATCCCTTGTTGGTTATGAAATCAAGTTTTTATAATCTTGTGACAAAGAGAGAGAGATATCAGGAATCTATACAATATTAATTTGCAGATATCAGTTTGCATGTTTCTGGAAAATCTTTCTTTCTCGGAAATACACAAGTATTCTTGTAAAGGGTGATTAAATTTGAGTACATGTTTGATTTTATGACTGCTGAATAGTTTATATTTATTAAAAAGCATGAGTGTCACAAACATGTGAAATTGTTGTTATTAGCTTTTGTATGTCTCCTATATTGCCTTATGATAAACATTATTTTTCATTTACTTGTTTACTGCAAGATTTTTAGCTTTCTCTTTATTTCTACGTAATGCATACTTTCATCTTTGAAAGGGAATTTTAGATTTTGCTTGGAGTATATTTTTTAATATAAGGCAAAAAATATATATTACAGTCCTAGGTAGACTGGACTAAGATTGAATTATATGTTATTAAAATTAGTGGTGATTAAAATAGAGAGGGCATTGCTTAAATCAACTCACATAGAATATAAACTAAGAAATATGAATCTTAGCACCTATGATACACTTTTATGAGGTTGAGTGATTTCAGCTCTCCGCATCTTTGTATCTCTGCATAACATTACATTATTCCCCATTTCATATCAACACTGACAGTCTGTATACATTCCAGTGTCCGCTTATATGTGCATTTGACCTGGGGCTTGAAATGAGATAATGCCTTCTGGTGAGAATGTAAACTAAGCAAGTACAAACATCATTAATTCTAATCAGTTAACAAGCCATTGGTTCACTCATAATTTTAGTGCTTTATCAAAGGCCCACATAGATTTATTTTAATTAATTTTCTTTAATTATATTGAGTATCTCCATTCATTTCCTTCCATTTCTCAAAATGTCATATGGCTGTGCATATTTAACCTCCTTAAAGAATAGCATGTGCTTATACAAAATATTCAATAGTTATATTGTTGAGATAAACTCCAAGAGAGTCTTAACATGTGTTATGGGAGTGAAATCAGTGATATGCAGGAGATATTCATACCAGTTTGAGAGTGATGGTATTGTACAACTCTTTCCAAATTTGCTTTAAGTGACTTTACATTGGTGGCTTGAAATCAATTCTGATGGAAGTATTTACTGTAAGAAAATCATAAAACACCATAACTCTGTGTGTGTGTTTGCATGTGTATATGTATACATATCACATATACACACACACACATATATAAAAATTCTATGTCTCCATTCCAAGTTTCAGGATCATATTCTTGAGAAACCAATGCCTTAACTTTCACGTGAAAATTTGAAAAGACTATGAATTTAAATGTAAATCAGTTGTATGAACTCTAAATTTTGTTTTTGATTTTCAGCAATGTTAGTCCCATGACTAACAATAAATAAGAGATTGGTTTTGGGTTATCATGAAAGATCTCTGGTTCTCAGACTGTGACTTGAGTTGAGAGTTTACGAACCTGCCCTTGTCAATTTACTTCTGTAATTACTCAAGTACACTCAAAGGAATCCATCCCATACCACATGAATTATAGTCATATTGATATCATAATGGTCAAGTGCAAACATCCAATTTGGCCTCTGAAGTACGTGCTTCAGTTGGTATTTTATTATAATCAGTCAAAGGTAACAACTTGATTGATTGTGATGCTATCACATGACATGATTACTAGTATCCCATTTTCCATTGGTGTGACGGTCAGCATTGCACAAAACTTTATGATACAACCAAATCACTCTCAGTTAAGGGTGGGGATCTGTGGCCTCAAGGTCACATGTGTCCCTCCAGATCTCCAAGTGTGGCCCATCAACTGAATTCAAACTTCACAGAACAAATCCCCTTATTAAAAGGATTTGTCCTATAAAATTTGGATTCAGTCAAAAGGCTGCACTCAAGGATCCAGGTGGGGCCACATGTGGCCCCAAGGCCGCAGGTTCCCCACCCATCTAACTGGTACTGCTCTGAGTACCAATTCTGTATCATTTAGGGGTAATTAGTAGGGAGAAACCTGAAGTAATTTGAACAGAGACAGTTTAACATAAAGAATAATTGACAGAAGATTGTAACAATGGTGAATTGGCTAATGAGAATTAAGAATACTTTAAAGAACACATCAATAGCAGATGTAGGGATCAGCCACTATCCATGAGGCTGAGATAAAAGAGCCCAAGTAAGAGAATCCCCCATCATGCCAAGACTGGGATCCAAAAAGATCTTCGCGGAGGGGCCATATCCATGAATCATTGAACGGCACAGAGGTTGCTGAGGTGCCTTGATAGTATGACTTGTTAATAATCCTCTTTCTAAGTTTCTGGGGAATGTCATTCTCAGAAAGGGATTGTGCCTTAGAACTCTCAGTGAAGTCCCCTGTTGGGATGTTGGGGTGTCTGTCTGTCCATGAGAAGGTGCTCCATCTGTGACATTCCTCTACAAAGCTACCAAGGGAGATTCCAGGGATGGAGGTGGAAGTTTGCTGGCTGATGAATGCTGTTTCTTGCTACCATCAGAAGGAAGCAGATGGCAGGGGCAGATCTACAGGGTTGAATGTTTGAGAAAACACACTGTGCTAAAGTCATGTGCTGGAGAAAGCTGTGACCTTCAGGAAACTGGTAGAGAAGCCATGCCCCTTCACAAGCCAAGTGTTGGCACAAGTGTTCTTTGCAGTAGCCTAGAGGTAGAGAAAACTGTGCACTTTCAGGAGCCAAGTGCTAGATAAAGCAGTCTGTAGAAATCTGGCAAATGAGACACAGAGGCACCAAGAAGAAAAAGCCCCTTCCTCCTATGTCTCTCAAGTACCCTTTACTAACAAGCTTAACCTAGTGTCAGCTGGCAAAGGGGACATATTTAAGGGACCTATTTTCAACATTATAGAAGAGTAAAAGATGTGATTTTGGAGATAAGAGGTAATAAATTTATCACTGGCACAAGCATTATATGAATTATATCATATTGAAATCTAAAGAGCCAAAATAGACTCCAATTGACTTTCTTTTCTTTTTTTTTTTTTTTGAGACAGAGTCTCGCTTTTTTGCCCGGGCTAGAGTGAGTGCCGTGGCATCAGCCTAGCTCACAGCAACCTCAAACTCCTGGGCTTAAGTGATCCTCCTGCCTCAGCCTCCCGAGTAGCTGGGACTACAGGCATGCGCCACCATGCCCAGCTAATTTTTGCTATATATATTTTAGTTGGCCAGATAATTTCTTTCTATTTTTAGTAGAGATGGGGTCTCACTCTTGCTCAGGCTGGTCTCGAACTCCTGACCTTGAGCAATCCACCCACCTCGGCCTCCCAGAGTGCTAGGATTACAGCCGTGAGCCACCGCGCCCGGCCAAATTGACTTTCTAAACATTCTCTAATGGATAGGGCACTGACTTTGGTGTTACTGTGTGCCCTTCAGATACTCATTCTCTAAGCTTCAGTTCCTAAACTTTAAAATGGGGGAGATGTTTATTACAATGTGTTATAAAGAGCTCTAAAAGTCTAAGTTGTCTCTTCTTTAATCATTGTTACTGAGAAGATACTCCTTAGGGAAATATTACAATTGTTCTTGAGGAGTCTTTGATATATGAAATAAATTAAGTTTGTTTCCTCCACTTCTAACTTTGGATTGTAAAGTGTCCTTCAGATACAAACACAGAAAGAAACACCCTGCCTGAATTCAAGAGATTTACATTGTTTAGCTAATACATTTTAGAAGGTACTAAAGAATAGGCATCTTTGGTAAAATATTTGAGTCTTTAGTAAAGGTTCACCACTTCTATTTTTGAAAGAAAGGTGAAGAATGACAAAAGAGTAGCGTAACAGGTGTTAAACAAAGTGTGGCCTTTATCTAGCCAAGGACTTTGGTATTTTGAAACTCTGATACAAAGTGATTTTTTGGGCTTATTATTTATTACTAAGTATGGACTAGGTACCAAAAAGCATAAGAGTGAAACAAGACAAAGAAAATTCTTAAAACACAATATGAGATTATTGAAAGCATACCAGTCTTTCCTTCCTAAAAATCACATACTAAAATTGTGTCTGTCTTTTATTTTTTCCCAGGTTTTAAGTTATATTTTTTATATTACTATAATAAGGCATGTGGCTAAAACAACAATAGACCTAGTGTATCAGCCATCAGTCATTGTTTAACCAAAGGAGCAAAACCACTTGCTTATATATTTTTGTTACAGGAAATTGTCCTCCCACAATTGTGGGAGCTTGTTAAGAAGTCTCTATAAGGGTTTCTATAAGGCTTTTTGTCTTCATATCTTATATGGGATCTTGAAGTCACAAGGCAAGCAGTTTATACAGAAGATAGATGTGAATCAAGGGATATGCAAGGCGGGCAGCAAGGACAGAAGAAACTGGAACCCTAAACTGAAACTAGACATTTTTGTTGTTTCTGACTTTGGTGGTAAGAGTATCTTGTGGTAGCCAAGGCCCTTTGTCACATAATTGAACGTGGCCAAGAAGTCAGAGAAGCTAAAGGAGAACACGGCTACCAGCAGTTGCAGACATGACTACTGCTTCATGGCATGGAAATGAGTCAGCAGAACAAGTGAGTGTATTTGTGAGAGAGAGAGAAACAAAAATGGATGCTGCTTACCACTCACCCTCCAAATCCCCCAGGAATCTCTTTGTGTCTCAGCCTAACCAGAAACACACTAGATAGGGACTTCACAGAAGTTTTAGTTTGGTCTAGTCAAGATGACACATTATTCTTAACGTGTGTTTCATATAATAGTAATCTTAAAAATATCAAAATATCAAATATGGGATTTGTTTACTACTATCAGAAACTTGACTTTTTAAACATAAATTTATTTACTTTTTTTTTTACTTGACAAATAATTTTTGTATATATTTGTGGGGTACAAGGTGATGTTTTGATATATGCATGTATTATATAAAATCGACCTGATTATTTTTTCATTGATCATTGATCACGAGGGTATTACTTATTTAATATTTTTTTTATTTTTTGATAGCTATAAAAATGAGCTTTTTATTGGTGTTATTCCCAAATGTGCACTTAGGTGATGATCAAGGAAACCAATTTGCTGGTGAGTACATGTGGTGCTTATTTTTCCATTCTTGGGATACTTCATTTAGTAGAATGGGTTCCAAGTCTATCCAGGAGAACATAAGAGATTCTGCAAGCTTAGTAGAATTTGATAGTGGATCCACCTGGTCCCAGATTTTTCTTTACTGAGAGACATTTTATGACAGATTCAATCTCATTATGCATTCTCTCTTATTAATGGCTTATTTAACAATAAGTGACTTCTACTGATTACAGTTTTGTTCCCTTTAATTATTAAGACTCTTATTATTTTCTATGTAAATTGCATTCTGCATGCATGGTTTATTTTCTGTTTGATACAATCTATACATGCAAATTTATTTTACAGAAAGTCTTCAATGCCATAGAAGAAAGAGATTTTAAAATTAACTTGTTAATAATATATTGTTCACTTTGTTTCAATGTCTACTACCCTTGGGAATTCATTGAAGATTCCATAATAGCCTAGTATAGTACCTATTTCTGTAGTAAGTCATATATTTTTGAAATAAAATTATATTATAATTTATAATTATACATGTAATAAATGTTTATAAAATAACTTTTATGAGTTATTTTAAAGAGTGTAAATCTTGTCCACCACTGGGTTACACTGTTTAAAAAAGTACTGAGAAAATCATAAGCTTTAAGTAAATATTTACTTACTAAATTGTGAATAAGTGATACAGTATTAATGTAACATATAGACAGTATTTTAAAATTAAAATTTATATATTCCAGAATATCCTAATTATTACTTGCATTCCCAAGGTTAGTTATATGGAAATTGTAACATGTTTTAAATCCTCCTAAATAATGAAGCAATCTGAAATACTTTCATATATCAACATGCAATGATTTAAAAAGCTATTCATGATAGTTGTATAAAACTCAGCCAACATAAAAATGAATCAAATATATAAGTATTAACTATACATTGGCTTGCTCCCATGATCCAAGTGTAATTACTGTCAGTATTCAGGTTTGTATCATCTTATATATTCTTCTCACAATACAGAAATTACATATTTCTGCCATAAGATACATTTTATTATATTTTAAGTTATCTAAAAAAAGTCCATAAGTAAATATTTAATTTATATAAACTTAATTTACCTAAAAAAGTTTAATGTAGTGGCCCTTTCTCCTTTGTTTCTAAAAATATCTTAGGCTACGTAACTGAGGAATGAGGATTCTTTAGAAATGAAAAAATATATATATCACATGTATCTTTCTGTATAGGGTACTAATAGTTAAATGTATGTAAAGTAATTTTTAATAATTTGTATATAACTTTATCATTTAACAGTAGTACTATTGATATCTTCTGATAGTAATACATATAAATTTATCTTATTATTTTTGACAGTTGCATAACTTTTCACACTTCAGGTATATACCGTAGTGTACTTAATTATTCTGCCTTTAATGGGTAATTCCCTTATCCTTTGTATTTTCTATTAAAAATATTTCTTTAACAAACAATATGTAACAAGCATGCAATTGTATAAACTTCTGGGAGTAGATATCCTGGTCTAACTGTGAACACTTAAAAATATTGATAAGTACTTTCAAGTTGTCAGAAATTTCACCAGCACACATAGAAACTTTATGTAAGTTTAGAAAGCCTACAATTTCTCTAGATAAATGCATCCCTGTCTCAGGCCACACAATTTGTCAAATGGAGCATAAACAGCCTTCATTTCTGTTCTTGTCCTGGCACCTTTGGTCAAACAACTTACACATTTGAGCCTACCTGTAGGTCAAACAGTAATCATTCATTCATGTATTTTAAATGTATTTGTATAGGAAACTCACTTAACTAATAAAGTATAATTGAATTCAGCTAATAAATTTACATGTTTTGTCAACGAATTTCTGTTAGCAGATGGATACAATTAGCTATGATCATGAAAACACATTACCAAGAATGTTATGCATTGTTAATTATGGGAATGGAAACCTTAATTTCCATCTTCAGCATGATTGATAAGCTTGTTGTATATAGTTTTGCCATATTAAATGATAGGAATCAGAATTTCCCCAAGTCCATTGGCATTTGAATGAGAAACACATATATTAACCCCCAAAAGCATTAAAATGCATTATTTATATTCACAAGTAACTGAATGACTCTTAATTCAGCCTGATTAGTAAAAGCAGTTGGCACCATATAACTGTTTCTGGAACAACGTGCTATGATCTGAAGTTAGACTTTCTAAGGGCATTGATATTGAACAAAGTATAGGCTCTAAAGCCATTCATAATTTGGCCCATATTTTTTCCCAAAAATCGTCAATACTTACCTTTCACTAATGCTCTACTAATGTAAATCCAAGTGCGTGTCCTTGCATATACCATAGAAAGTAATGCAAGTCAACTGACCTCTTGATTTACATTGAAGAACTGCTCATTTTGAAAATACTTTGTGTAGCCAAAGCAGGTTACACTACAATTCCTCTGAAATATCTATAAGATACAATGGCCATCGTGCTGCCAAATACTACTAATCAATCACCACAAACCTCTATACTTAATCATAATGTGGCCTCAGAATGTTTTTCAACAAATTCATTCATTTGTATATTTATTCAAGCAACAAAATATATTGAAACTTTATATAAACCAGGATGCAGTAATAAAATTTTAAAAAGCTTGTATTTCTGGAAGATTTACATTCTGAAAGCAGTGCCAGAGCATAATAGATGATAATAAAGAAATAAATAAATACTATTTTCTGTAGTAATAAACAGAGATAAGTGAAGAAAAATCAGGGTCAGAAGATGGTGAAGGGTGATTGGGGTTCTATTTTAGATGGGAAAGTAAATGAAGTGTCTTTTCTATACTGAGTTTTTAGTAAAGACTAGAAGAAAGTGAGGGAACAAGTCAAACTCCTAATGATGGAAAAGCAGTTCAGCCAGAAAAAAAAAAAAAAAAAAGCAAGAACTCTGAGGCAAACCCCACTTACTTAAATGTTCAAGGAACATGAAGGCAGCCAGTGTGGCTAAAGGAGAATACTGGTAGGAGATGAAGTAAAAGAGATAAAGAAATATTGGGTAGGCCACAGAGAGGTTTGAGTTTTAGTCTGAGTGACATGAGAAGCCATTGGATTGTTTCAAGGAGAAAAATCTCATCATCTGACTCAAGTTTTAAAGGGTCAGTTTTGTTGTGTGAATCGTAGAGGGCAGTATTGGAAGCAGGAGGTTACTGCAATAATCTTGATGAGAAATACTGATGGCCTGAAGTTGTGTGGTAGGGGTGGGACTGGTGAGAAACTGACAGATTTTAGATATTTCTGAAATTAGAGCTAATAGTAGCTGCAGATGGCTCGGATGTGGAGTGTGATAGAGAAATCAAGATTTGGGGCCTGGGCAACAGACAAAATGGAGTTGTCATTTTATGGGGTACTACATTTTTAGGATATAAAAGCACATTAACTTGTTTAGACTCAACTACTGAATAACAGAATTGGTAAAGTATCTGTTTTGTTTTGAGAGCTCTGGGAAAAAATTAGTGAGACACAGATAGCAACATGAAATAAGAAATGCTGAGAGCCACTAGTGTGGTGGGAGTAGGAAGGTAATAATTAATGATTCCAAAGAGAGAGCAATTGCAAGAAGATTGCATGTGTAGGTGACAGATGAGGGAATCATGTGCACAGAAAGAGGGTGCATTTATAGATAAAATTGCCAGCTATTTATCCTTGGAAAAATATGGGCAGTTAGGTCTGGGACAGTTAACAGCTTTGCTGGTGGGAGTAGTGGATGTTCTCTTCTGATAGCATTTATTTTCTCTGTGAACATGGAATCATTGCTTGAAAGAGAAATAAGGAAAAGAATATGAGGTCTTAGGAGAAACGAGGTGCAAAACTGTCATTGAAGAGATCATGTAAGTGAATTAGACGGGTAAAAGCAACAGTTTTGCTAGATGAAACCAAGAGCCAACTTGACATTAGAATTCATCAACTTAAATTGACATTAGTCAAGGTAGTTTTATGTTTATACATATACATTTAGCTTTTTAGATGAAGATATGAATTAGAGAATTCAACTCAGAATTCTGCAAGTTATGGAAAATAGAAAGTGAGAGTTTCTAGAGAGATGAAGGTCTATATAGAGGAATTATTGAAGAGATTATCTATTCTATATAAATCAATATCAACCAGATAAAGAGTGAATTGGGGGTACAGACGGAATAAGGATCAATGAGAAGCTGGTAAAATCAATAGATTAAAGATGCTGGTGGATTGAAATTGTTTGAAGTTATATTACCAGACTGAATGAGTTATTAAGGTAGGGAGTAGTCAAGGTGTCATCTACCAGAATATTATAATCACCAAAAAAAAAAAAAAGATAATAATGTTAAAGAAAAAGAAACGCAGTAAGTTAGTTGCTACAGTATTGAATTTGAAAAGTGAGCTGGTAATTTGTAAATGACTGCAAAAAGTAGTGGGTGATCTTGTTTACTATAATGAACTTCAAATGAATGGAAGGATTTTAGAGGAGCTGAAAAATAATCATCAGGAAAAAGCAATGCAAAGCAAGACGAGCACACACTCTATCTCTTGGAAAACAGTTAGCCTGGGAAATAGGAAAGTAAAAGACACACATCCCTAGAAAATATAGGTTGCTCTTACTTAGAGTAATAAGGTCAATGAAACATCAGGGAGAAAATTAGTGAGAGAGCAGATTTTGGCATTCCGAGATTGTGAGCTTCAGCCTGGAAGGGTATAAGGTTGAGAAACGGGTGTAAGATTAAGTCTGCACAAAGTCTAATGAGGAAGATGAGGAAGAGTGTCTAGGTGATGAGGCTCAGATGAATGATGACCTTGGATTATTGGGCTTTCTGTAAATCTGGGTGTTTTGAAATAGTTTTGATGATATTTTACGCAATTTAAATACATATGTAAGAAAGGGTCTACGAATGTTGTCTAAAGAAGTGAAAGCGGAGTTTACAAGAGCATATGAATTTTGTAAATCCCTGATTCAGAAAAAAAAATTGGTAATAATGAGTGAATAGAAATGTTTTGGTATTGGAAGGATGATTTAGGATGGATTGGAATATTTTACTGGAGATGATACGTATTTCCCATAAATAATATTTCAAGACATATCCTGATCTTTAAATCTTGGATTTTAAGAAGTACCTTGTCCTTTTATTTCTATTTTCTTATATTCATAAGGAAATCTAAATCTAAAGTCCCTTTAGGAGCAGAGTTCTAATTGATAGGTTGACTGAAGATAGAAGGAAAAATAATGCAGATATCAGCAAGAAAACATCAAACAATCCCATTAAAAAGTGGGCAAAAGACATGAACTGAAGCTTTTCAAAAGATGACAGATTAATGGCCAATAAGCATATGAAAAAATGCTCAACATCTCTAATCAAGGAAATGCAAATCAAGACCACAATAACATATCACCTAACTCCAGTGAGAAGGACTTTTATCAAAAAGTCCCAAAACAATAGATGCATGGATGTGGAGAGAAAGGAGCACTTATACACTGTTGGTGGGACTACAAACTAGTACAACCTCTATGGAAAGTAGTATGGAGACACCTCAAAAAATTAAATGTAGGCCTACCATTTGATCCAGAAATCATACTACTGCGTATTTATCCAAAGGAAAAAAAAGATATTTTATGAAAAAGACACTTGCATTCAAATATTTATAGCAGCGCAAGTCACAATTGCAAAGATATGGAAACAACCCAATTACCCATCAATACATGTGTGGATTAATAAAATGTGGCACATATATATGTACACCAGGGAGTATAACTCAGACATAAAAAATATGGTTAATTAATATCTTTTATAATAAACTGGATGGAACTGGAGACCATCCTCTTAAGCGAAGCATTTCAAGAATGGAAAAACAAACACCACATGTACTCACTATTAAATTGGAATGAAATGATGAATGCTCATGTGTACATGTGGTAAGTAAAATTCAATGGAAATCAAGCAGGTGGGAGGGAGAAAGAAGGGATGGTTAAATTCACACCTCATGGGTACAATGCATGCTATTTGGATGATGGACACACTTATAACTTTGACTCAAACTGTACAAAAGTAATTCATGTAACCAAAACATTTCTACTCTCATAATATTCCAAATTAAGAAAAGGGGAATAAAGAATCATTTCAACCTCTCCATTTTCCAGAAAATAAACTGAGATCTAAAATAAAATATATATGATATAGTCAGGTAATCAGTGTTTATTTCTCCATAAATTCACTAAGTATGATAAAAATCCTTAGTATACATTATTTCTCAAAAAAAATGAACAAGAATAGAGTGTTTAAAAATCATCTCATAAGGGAAACTGATGTGTTCCTCAGTTTCTTTAATTTATCAAGATTCAGCTAAAGTTAGTACATCTAGGTGAGTTAAGGATTTTTGGAAATATCTAAGAATGTTTTGAAGGCAAGAATGTTTTGTAATTTGGCAAATTGTTGAAAATTATTTGAAAAAAAGAGAGACATCCTTCTCCTTAATAATGAAAAATATTAGCTCTGATTTTACCCCATATTGCTTGTTTGTGGGCATATGTTTAATTTAGTTGAATTGAACTGAAAAAGTCTCTGAATATAAAGTAACCAAAAAAAATGTCTATAAGAAAAAAATGCTAGAAGTTAAGGGAGAAGCTAATTGCACTATATATGATAAATACTACAATTAAAAGTCTTGAAAAATGAATATGCACTATTCTTAAATGTACATGGTTGTTATTATGTTTAACATTACGTCAGCTTGGCTGGGCCATGGTGCTAAGACATTTTGTCAAACGTTATTCTGGATGTGCATGTGAAGGTGTTTTATGGAAGAGATTAACAACTAAATTGACGAATTTTGAATATAACAGATTACTCTCAATAATGTGGGTGGACCTCATCTGGTCCGTTGAAAGCACATTTATAGCTCTGACAAGCCATGTATCAAAAAAGTCTGTAACCTCTTAATATTTTGAGATAAAAAAAAAATCCTTAATAGAACAAAGACTGACCTCCCTGAAACAAGAAAGAATTCTGCCAGCAGACTGCCTCTGTACTCCAGCTGTGGCTCTTCCCTAGGTTTCTAGCTTGCCGATCTACCCTACAGATTTCTGACATTCAAACTTCCACCATCATGCAAGCCAATTCCTTAAAATAAACCTTTCTCTCTTTCTCTGCTTGTCTCTCTCTCTGCGCGCGCACACACACACACACACACACACACACGCGCGCACACACACACACACACACACACACCATTGGTTCTGTTTCTCAGCAGAGCGCTGACTAAAACAGTGCCTACATTTTTTCACTGATTTTTAGCAAATAGTAAATGGTGGCTGTAATGATGGGAAATAAATATCATATTAAGTCCTTATCTAAACATGACTTCAAAGTTATGCAAATAGATGCTAATTAAAAATAAAAATAAACATAAATACCCTACTTCATGTATTTTACTGTCTAGTTTGTGAATTACAATTAAAAAGCATCTAAATCTATTTCATTTGGGTTCATATTCATAAAAGAGAATTTTTTCATTGTTTTAAAGGTGTTTTGTCATGAAATAAAGGTGCCTTATTTTCATGACTTATTATAGTTTTAAAAATTAAAATTATATTGAGAAAAGAGAGGTGTCATAAAATATGCTGCATTTGTAGTATAGGGTAGTGGTGAGGGAGGATCAATGTCCAAGCTTATTTCTGAAGCAAGCAAAGGGAGTAGTTGAATTTGCCTAGCTTACATACCAACAGTGATTAAACAGATCTTCTTTTTATTTTTCCCTGTAGGTCTCTCACCTATTCAACACTGAACACACTTGGAGCCTATGATGTTAATGGTAGACAGATTGCGGTTATCCTGGATGTTAGTTTCATTCAACCTTTTCTAATTGGAGCCCCAGGCGTGGATCTCTCAGAAACTACATCCTGTACAACACTGCTCTGATAGATAAATAAGCAGAAAAAACAAAAACAAGAAAGGCAGACTGGGTTTTTAAGAGACAGGCTGAGAGAATGCGACAACCACATAGCCTCAAGCTCCTGACTATGATGAAGGCTGTGAAGAGGTGATAATGCTCCTTGTTCTTCTTGGCAGACAAATTTAGACAGGTCCTAAAGGCCAGAAGGTAGATTTAAAATTAAATGGCAAATAGTTGCTACCAGTATGAAAATAGAGTTCACTACAGCTCTCTGCGCAGAGTGTTGATAACACATGTACCTGCAGTCTGGTGCTCTGAAATGTGCTGAACTGGGGAGAGAAAATTCAGGGAAAGCAGGTAGACAAGTGCAAGGAACAAACAGTTCTGAAACTCGAGGAGAGAGCAGCAAGGCAAAGCAGCACACCGAGGGTGTTCTCAGGAAATCTAGGTCGGCCCCTAGGTAGAATTT
The DNA here is from genome assembly GCF_020740605.2 of Lemur catta. Lineage (NCBI taxonomy): Eukaryota > Metazoa > Chordata > Mammalia > Primates > Lemuridae > Lemur > Lemur catta. The sequence goes on along the minus strand of NC_059149.1, from coordinate 4,385,191 downwards.
AGAATCAGAGGGCTGCTGGAAACAGGTTATGATATCATTGTTTATAGCATACATGACAGTTGTACAAATATAGCCCGGTTTGTGCTCAAATTATTTTAAGGATTTGAACATTCTTTTTAAATCTTTCTACAGAGCTATTTTACTATAAGAAATTTTGTACTTCTGTGAAGTTCACAGTATTTGTTGGTCTCTTTCCCAACTGTAGGTGTTGGGGGTGTCTAACATTAGCACCTCAGGCTATAATAAAAAAAAAATCTGCCAGAAAGTTGGCTATCAGAACACTGATTTGAATTGTATCTCTACCCTGTTTGTGCACACGGATTAGTTCAGAAAGAAAATCAGTTACATGCTATTCTTTAACGAGTAGCTGGTTAGTAGTCTATTAGCAGGATGACAAAAATGACATTGTTTTTGCATTTTTGAGTCATTTTTCTAGGAATCAATGGAAAATATAGACTTTAAAAGAGTAATTCATTTTCGTAGTCTTGATGAAAAAGAATGAAAATGTACCAAGTATATTTATCCTTCAGTGATGATAATTACTGCCATTTATAGGCTTAATTTTGTAAAGCGATCCTCTGAGCATTTCTTTCTTTCCTTTTTATTATTTTTTTTTAAATCTCACTTACTCTTTGAGGAGTTGGAATAAGTCACCACAGAAAGAATTCAGGTCATGGTTATAGCCTTATGACCCTTAAATAAACAAGTTTTTCCTTCATATATATCCTTAACTTAGTAATGACCTAATTTCTTCCACAAGGTAAATGCACGTGACAAATTGTCTCTTATCTTTGCAATCCATTCTAATTAGTGAATAAACTCTATCTTTTTTTTTTTTTCGTCTTGTATCTCTTCTTTTAAGTAAATCAGTGTAGCACATTCTGAAAAAGGACAATGGAGCAAAAATGTCAGACTTCAAATCTTGAGCAAATTAATTAATGTCTTCATGCTTTAGTATTCTCCTCTATAATCTGGGAAGGATAACAGTACTTAACATATATATTATATGTACAGCAAATGTGGATATATACACACATATAATATGCATACACACAGATATATGCACACATGTACACATATATACACATATACACATATATACACATGCATATACCCACATATATACACACGTATATACATATATAATGTTTCATATATATATGAATTTAGAATAAACCCTGGCATATAGTGAGCACCTTATACATATGAGCATTAGTTATTGTTACTATAATCTTTATAATTTCCTCTGTTTTATCTGTTTTACTCATTCCATTGGCACCTCAGTCGGATCTCTCTGATCTTCCTTTTAAGTTATTGCGACAGCCTCCTACCTAGTATTTTCCTCTACTCTTCACCCACCTTAGGTTCATTCACAGTTGCCAGCATGACATTGCCCAAATGCTGAGCTGGTTACATCATTATAGCATATAGCAAAATGCTGATCTGGTTATATATCCTGATTAAAATTCTTTAATTTTTCTCCATCTTTCTCTAAAGGAAGGCAAAATTATGTTTACAATATTTTCATCACTCTGGGAGTTGGCAGCTTCTTGTCACTTCATCTATTTTTTTCTTTCTTTCTATATATATATATCTTTTTTAAGACACAAGATCTTACTACGTTGTTATGTTGCTCAGGCTGGTCTCAAACTCCCATCCTCAAATGATCCTAGTGCCTCAGCCTATGAAGTAGTTGGGACTACAGGTGTGTGCCATCACAACGGCTTAGCCTTATCTAATTCTACTTATCATCTTCAACTTTATGTTTTAGCCATATGGAATAATTTGTATCTCATTCAACACATTCTTATTCTTTCTATGAGAATGCCTTTGTAGATTATAATTAGTCTGCCTATTGTACTGCTTTCTTCAACAGTAAAATACAAGTCAGCCTTCAAAACTTAGTCATCCATAAAATGTTATAACCCTTCCTACTCCCATCTATATTTTAGGTGTCTGTGGCCCCAATATAAAAGTTTTTTTTTGTTTACTTGTTTAAAACATTTTTACATTGTGTTGAAAATGCATATTTTTCTTAACTAGTTGATGAGCTATCTCACACAGTTCTTCTATTTTATCTCAGAATTTTCAAAATCTACCACCATAATACTCTGAACATAGTAGGTCCTTGATAAATATTGGAGTAATGCGATTGCTTAAACTGTGCTTTCTCAGACCCCATAAAACATATGGAGTATGAGACAAAGCCCTCAGTAAAAGCAACTTACTCTGGAAGGTATACATTGCCATTAGAAAACATCAGGATGGAGATACTAGAGTCCAGGTTGAGGATCGGTAGTTGAAAAGACAAAAAGATATTAAACATGACACAGCATTTTGCTGTAGCCTAAGAAATTAAAAATTCAAAAAAGGAAAGAAAACTCACAAGCAATTCAGAAGTACAATTACAACTAGATACTTTATAGTGGTCCCCAACCTTTCTAGCACCAGGGACCAGTTTCATGGAAGACAATGTTCCCACGGACAGGCGGAGCTCAGGTGGTGATGGGAGAGAGAGGGAGGGTGGAGCACTATGGGGAGCTGCTCTAAATATACTCACAGCTGCTTACCTCCTGTTGTGCACCCTCCCCACCCCCACCCCACCTCTTGCCTTCCTAAGTTTCATAGAAGATAAGGTTATTTTGGGGGAAGGGAGTGGCAAAGTTCTGCAGCCTGGCCTGGGGGTTGAGGACTGCAGTTGTAGAATAACCACTCATGATTGCATTTGGTTTTTCCTTTTTAAATTTTTATTTTTTAATTGTCAATCAACAAATTATAATTGTTATGTATTTCTGGGCTACAAAGTGATCTTATAAATCATGAACAATGTGGAATAATTAAGTTAATTAACTTATCCATCATCTCAAATAACTTTTTTGTGAGGAGAACATTTGAATTTTACACTCTTAGCAATTCTGAAATGTACAATACTTTATTATTTACTATAGTCACCATGCTGTGCAATATATCTCAAAGGAAAAAACAAAAATTTTTTCCTCCTGTCTAATGAGCTTTGTACCCTTGGACCATTAACTCTGCATTTCCTCTACCACTTGCTCTACCTCTCCCACCCTGGCCAGGTTCTGGCAACCACCATACTCTCTGCTTCTTTGAATTTGATTGTTTTAGATTCCTTACATAACTGGGGATATGAGTTACTTATGTCTTTCTGTGCCTGACTTATTTCAGTTAGCATCTTATTCTCCAGTCCCACTCATGTTGTCATGAATGACAAAATTTATTTCCTTTTAAAGGCTGAATAGTATTCCATTGTGTGTAAGTTGGCCCTCCATATCTGTGAGTTCTATTTTTGTGGATTCAAACAACTGGGGATAGAAAATATTGGCAGTAAATAAAAAAAGGATAGTTGTGCCTATACTGAATATGTATTGTCATTATTCCCTAAATAATACAGTATAACAGCTATTTACATAGCATTTGCATTGTATTAGTTATTACAAGTAATCTACAGATAATTTAAGAAATATCAAAGAATGTGTATAGGTTATATGCAAATATTACACTGTTTTATATAAGGGACTTGAACATCTATGGATTGTGGGATACATTAGGGAGATTCTAGACCTAATTGCCCAGAGATACTAAGGGATCACTGTACATGTGTATATACCACAATTTATCATTCATTTATTGGTACACATGTTTATTCCATATCTTGGCTATTGTGAATAGTGCTGCAATGGACATGGAAGTGTAGACATCTCTTGGATATACTGATTTCAAATCCTTTGGATAAATATCCAGAAGTGAGATGGCTGCATCATGTGGTAATTCTAATTTAAGTTTTTTGAGGAAACTCCATACTGTTTTACATAATGGCTGTACAATTTATATTCCTACCAACAGTGTACAAAAGTTCTTTTCCACCCACATCTTCACCAACACTTGTTATATTTTATCTTTTTTATAATTGTTATTCTAACAGGTGTGAATTAATAGCTCCTGGTAGTTTTAATTTGCGTTTCCCTAATAATTGTGATATTGAGCATTTTTTCATACATCGTTGGTCATTTGCATGTCTTCTTTTCAGAAATGTCTATTCAGGTACCTTCTATTCTTCTATTGTTGGACAATTAAATTATGAAGAATTTTTTATTATTTATTTATTTATACAGAGTGTCACTTTGTCACTCTGGCTAGAGTGCAGTTGTATGATCGTTCATAGCTTACTGCAACCTCAAATTCCTGCCTCAGCCTCCCGAGTAGCTGGGACTATAGGCGCGTGCCATGATGTCCAGCTAAATTTTTCTATTTTTAGTAGAGATAGGGTCTCACTCTTGCTTAGGCTGACCTCAAGTGATCCTCCCACCTTGGCCTCCCAAAGTGCTAGGATGACCACGCTGGGGCAAATTTTTTGCTATTTTAAAAAGTACTACATAAATATCCATTTACCTAGATTTTGACCAAATTACTGATTATTTTTCTCATGAATAATTTCTTATAAAACTAAATATAGAGCATAAATTTTGTTACTGCTTTTTATAAGTATAGGCAAATTGCTGTTAAAGCTCCTTTCTTAAAGTTTGCTTGCCTTTTACAGTTTATACTATCAGCATATTCATGGTCCATCTTATTGAAGATAATAAAACCATTTCACATTTTGATAGGACAGTATTACCTTATTGTTTAAATTATCCATTTCAGTTCAGAGAATATTTTTGTGGTTTGCAACATGTGTTTTTAGATTTGTTTTCCTTCATATGTTTTTACTTCTGAGAAGTTGTTGCAGCTTTTCAGGTAAAAGTGTATACATAAGAAAAATTTGCTGGAACATAAAAGTTGTCATTATATTGAGTGTGTATTCAATATATTTTAATTTAAACAAATATACACACATATTCATATGTAGCAGAAAACTATAAAACAACATCAATATTAAATGGAAAATATTGAGAAATAGTTTTATTATCTTTATACTATTTTCTATTTCAATTCATATATAGTGCCTTATTTTTATAACTAGTAAAAAATTATTTTTATTGAGGCATCATCTCTATACCACTATGTAAATAATTATGCATAATTTAAGTATATAGTTTCTTGAGTTTTGATAGATATATACACCTATAAATCATCACCACAATCAGCATAAAAATATTTTCATCACCCTCACAAGTCTTTATCCCCTTTGCAGCCTATCATTCCTTCTGTCTCTGACTCCATATCTGCTTTTGTTATACATTAGTTTGCATTTTATAAAAAATATAGTATAAATGGAATTATCAATTTGAACTCTTTCTTTCACTTAGCAAGAACATGAGCATCAGAATAAAATGCTCCTATGTTTGAACACCAGCCAGGTGTCAGGGCTCAGAACACAGTACCCCAACGTATGGCATCTTGGTACTGAGTGTTTTAAACTGAAGGAATTAAGAAAAACACAGAAGAAAGAAGATTACTTGCTGGTTTTCTCTCTGTCTGCTCTCCGGGAAGTATTTCATAAGACCTTCATTCCAGAGGGTTACTGCCCTATACCCCTAATACCCAGGGGCCAAGAAGACTTCGAATAAAAAGACTGTGCCAAGTTCCTCCCAGTTTATTACCATTGGATTATACTCTTTTGTCCTCTGATCACGCTTCTGAATGTCCTTAAAAATAGAGTTTTCCTTGAGTTTTAGGGTCTTCATTTCTGAAATCTCCATGTTGCATAAAATTATCATTAAATAAATCTGTATGCTTTTCCTTTATTAATCTTTGTAATAGGGATGTCAGCTATGAACTTTAATTACAGTAGGTGAAAGTTACTTCTCCCCTACAGAAACCTCTTATTAATGCGTTTGTTAGTAAATATTTATGGGCTTAAATTACCTTACCTGTGAAATGGTGATATTTATTAATAATAATTTTGAAAGGCTATTTAAATATTATGTAAGATAGCATGTGGAAAATGTAATACAGGCATACCTTGGTGATATTGCAGCTTTGGTTCCAGACCACTGAAATAAAATGAATATCACAATAAGGAGAGTCACACAATTTTTTTATTTCCCAGTTCGTATAAAATTTATATTTATACTATATTGTAGACTGTTAAATGTTTAATAGTATTATGTCTAAAAGAACAATGTGTATACCTTAATTAAAAATACTTTATTGCTAAAAAATGTTATTGATCATCTGACCCTCTAGTAAGTCACAAACCTTTTGCCAGTGGAGGGCCCTGCTTCAATGTTGATGGCTGCTGACTGAATAAGGGTGGTGGTTGCTGAAGGCTGGGGTGGTTGTGACAATTTCCTGAAATAAGACAACAATGAAGTTTGCCACATCAATTGACTCTTCCTTTTACAAAATATTTTTCTGCAGCATGTGATACTGTTTCAAAGCATTTTATATACCGTAGACCTCTTTCAGAATTGGAATCAATCCTCTTAAACCATGCCACTTCTTTATCAATTAAGTTTAGGTATTAACAATATTCTAAATCTTTCATTGTCATTTCAACAACATTCAGAGGATCTTTACCAGGAGTATATTCTATCTCAAGAAATCACTTTCTCTGCTCATCCATAAGAAGTAACTCCTCATCTCTTCAAGTTTTATCATTAGATTGCAGCAATTCAGTTGTATCTTCAGATTATGCTTCTAATTCTAATTCTCTTGTGATATCTACTATGTTTACAGTTACTTCTTCTGCTGAAATCTTGAACCTCTCAAATTTATCCATGAGGGTTGAAATCAACTTCTTTCAAATTCCTGTTAATGTTAATATTTTTACCTCCTCCCATGAATCACAAATGTTCTTTTTTATTTTTGTTTATTTATTTTAAATTTCAGAACATTATGGGCGTTGTTAGCTGTGAGTTTACCCATCCCCACCATTCCTCTGCCACCCACCCAGCACCCGATGAATATTACTTCCATGTGAGCACCTAAGTGTTGATCAGTTAGTACCAATTTGATGGCAAGTACATGTGGTGCTTGTTTTTCCATTCTTGTGATAGTTCACTTCCAAGGATGTGCGCTAGCTCTACCCAGGATAATATAAGAGGTGCTAGTTCACCATTGTTTTTTTATGGTTGAGTAGTGGCATCTAGAATGGTGAATCCTTTCTGCAAAGTTTCCATTTACTTTGCTCAGATTCATCAGAGAAGTCACTATGTGTATGACAGCTTTAGCCTCACAAAATGTATCTCTTAAAGAATGAGATTTGAAAATCAAAATTACTCTTTGATCTACGGGATGCAGAATAAATGTTGTGTTTGCAGGCATCAAATCAACATAATCTCCTTGTGCATCTCCATCAGAGCTGTTGAGTGACTAGGTGCATGGTCCATGAGCAGTAATATTTTCAAAAGAATATTTTTTTCTGAGCAGTGGGGTCTCAAGAGGTAAGCTTAAAATATTCAGTAATCCAAGTATAAACAGATGTACTGTAGAGTAGATTTAGCATAATTCTTAAGGGCCTTAGGGTTTTAGGGGTAGTAAATGAGCATTGGCTTTAATGTAAACTCACCAGAGGCGTTAGCTCAATAACAGGAACTCCTCCCCAAGACTGCTGTTGCTGAATGACCAACCTGCCAGAAGCAAAGGCCATAACTGAACCCTCAGTAAGGTGCTCTTTTCAAGGAGTACTGGACAGCAAGTCAGTTCATCAGAACTCTTCCACCCTAGGCATCCGCAAGTCTTCCTTACTGGAGTTACACCTGTCTTAGATGGTGATATGCCTCCCCTGCATTTAGTGCCTTTGGAAGCACCACAATCCTAGGGCTTTGCAATATGTTTTTCATACTGACATGAAGTAATGCATAATATTGCCTCAGACAAAAAAAAAAAACAAAAAAACGCACACATTTTACAGTGAAGGAGATGTGATAAGGAGCACATGGCTATGGGATCCACTACAATATATTATGTTATCTACAGGCAGACAACATGACAGGAATTGAGAATGGAGTTCTTCAGGGTTGGTATGCTTTCCTCCAGGATGTGATATATTTACACTGAACCAAAGGGCAGTATATGCTGCTGTATCTCCAACAGCTAGAATACATGGGTCTAGAAAATAAGAAGTTAGAACCAATCTCTCCCACCGTCACTCCCAGTGACTTTCCTGTGGACTTTTTCCTTCCTGTATTCATTACTTTAGGGATGCTGGGTTATTGGTGTAATCCCAGGATCAGGGTGCTCCTGCTAGTGGGTGTAGAAAGGATTGCATTGAACCTAATAACACCACTGTGGCCAGGGCATTTTTGGGTCTTCATACCAGTAGACCATAGACAAGGAAATGAGTTACTATGCTACCAGGTATAGTTGATTCTGATCATGGTGAGGAGATAGGGTTGTTGCTGCATAATGTGATCAAGGTACAATAGCTCTAAAATTCACACGGATGTCTTTTGGTGTTTCAATGCCTGGTGATAACAGTGAATATGAAGTTACAGCAAACACAGCCTGACAAGGAGAAGAACAAGGGCTTAGGATACACTGTAATGAAGATCTGTGTCACACCACAAGGCAAGTCACCTGGCCCAGATGACACATTTGCCAAGAATAAGGAAAATTTAGCAAGGGAGAGAGAATGAATTGTCACCGTGGAACAAGCTAAGGCAGTAAACACTGTAGTTCATTTCACCAACCTCCAAATTATTCATTTTTAGAGATGATGAGTGAACACCACATTGAAGAGTAAATGCCAGAGTAGACTTAAAGAAATAGTGGCAGGAAGAAGTGTCAGCAGATCTCATTATGCAACAGGTAGATTATAGCAGATTCTTTTGGTGTCACATGTGACATTCCATCAAGATTATTCCGATTTCAGTGAAACCTGTAATGAGCAGGACTCAAGCAAGTGAATATATGTCAAGGAGCTGCCAACTCTCGCTGTCCTCTCTGCTTTTTTTTTTCGGAGGGTGGGGGCGGCATGCTCAGTGCACTTTCTGAAGCCATAGAATCTTGCTGAGCCTTCCTATATGTGCAGCTTAAAAATGCACAGGAATAAAACCCTGTGGGCCCTAAGCAGCTATCTTCATAGAAAGGAGAACAGATATTAGTAAATAAATAAGCCAGGCTCTATTTGTAGTGAAAATCTAGAGTACATTCTACAGTTACTCAGAAGGTCCTCAGCAGATTTGTACCTCAGTTCATTCAGAAAGAACAAGTTCATTAACACATCTTTGTTGGCTTTTTCTTCTCACCTGTCCAGCACATTCCACTCTCTGGCTACTGCTTCTTGTGATTACCTCTTGTGAAGCACCTGCAAACAATTCCTGGTTCGAGGCTTTGCCCTTGGAAAGATATCAAGCCAAGACTGCAAACAAGAATACCTATTAGTAATTGTAATTATTTCTGCTAAATATTTCTGGAATTTATTCACTGGGTGTTGTGGGCTGTGTGTGTGTGTGTGTGTGTGTGTGTGTGTGTGTAGAGAAAGAAAAAGGAGGTAATTAATTAACATATGCCATTAATTTTGCTAGGCTATGGGCAGAACAGCAAACACAAAAAACATAATTCTGCCCTTATGGACTTTCTGAGGGAAGAAAGAACTTAATTTGTTCAAGTAATTAAAGTGTGTCTGGAGTGTAGTGTGCAAGGAAGAAAATAGCTTAGGACCAGATAGAAGAGGTAAGTAGGGCCAGATAAAGCAAGGCATGAAAGACCATTGGTTAGATATAAGCAAGAATTGCCATGATATGATTTTCATTTTCAGAAGGGTACAAGGGCACCACTTGGTGTGATTGAGAGATGATAGTAGGGTGGAATGGGATAGTAGCATTGGATGCAGAGAAACCAAAACACAATAAAGAAATATTGTTGATGTAGAAGTTTCCAGGGCTTACATATGGATTAGATAGTAATAAAACAGGAATTAGAATTGTCTTCTAGGTTTCTTGTTTGAGCAACCGTGTAGATGGTAAAAAATTGACTGATAAGCGGATTAGTGAAATTAAGGCTTGGAGAGAATTAGAAATCAAGGATCTGCTTTGAGCATCTGAAATTTGATAGACTTGGGTGATCTCAGTTGTGGATATTAAGAAACATATATTTATGGGAACTGAGCTAAAGGGAGCAGTCAATTTGCAGAGAATGCTCTAAGAAGAAGATTGTTGATTTACTTTTTAAGTTTGCATGGTTCAACAAAAGAAAATGACATTAATCCTAAAAGCATCAGTTCACCTTCAATTGAAATTGATAGTTGCAGTCAGAAGAAACCGTTATCTTGGTGATATGAAAGTCAGCAAAGAAAAATTTTAACCATTTTCGAACAATAGAATTTAAATACATCTACCTGGGTTATGCTATTTCTTCATTAATGATAAAAAATACTCAAGAAATATGACAGTTTTATATGTGTTCCATTCAATGTATATAATAAATCCTTATTTTGATATAAAACAATATGCAGGTATTGACATAAAATGAATTTTCCCTAGTCTTCACCAAGCAAATGTTGGACAAATATTAAAAATATTACTATGAAAGAGTGTCACATTATTAACCTGTACCAAGACTCTGAAGTTTCAACAATGTGGCTATGAAAATAAACCAAACATGCAAGTTGCCACTCAGACTTTCCATTCCATGGTGGAGTGTCCTGTGGAGGAAAAGATTTGAGAGCTACTGTTTAGCCAAACTTTGTATTTGTTCCTGGAGGTCAAAAGGCATGGTTTTTTAAAGTAGGAAGTGACTCTGTTCATATTTCTAGGTCAGTTATTTTTCAGTACATTAAAGTTAGTTCTATTCTTAGGTGGATTTTTTCCCCCGCAATATATTGCTACTTGCTATTTTGTGAGTCGTCACTAAGAACAGGCATATGGACACAAATATAGATACAAACTTCCTAGCAAACCATCTGCAATAAATTTATTATATCCATTTTTTCTGGTATATTTGCACATTTTCTTCAGTCCTCATCTAGAAGAACATGCCCGAATTACCAATAAAAAGCTCTTTCTGATCTCTGAATGCTCATCAGCAAGGCAGACATAAATGGGTCTAAGTAATAAGTCTAGTAGTTAATCTGCTGATTTTCCTGTGGAAAATGGAGTTATGTAATGTCAAGTTGTCTAAATAAACAAAAGAAATTTTAAAATTTGAATGTCTTCCTCTAGTTTTGAATGGCCCATTTAGTATTGGGGACTTAGGGCATTATTGGTAATTATCCGAGTTGACTTTCTCTCACATGATTTCCTGAGGTGTTTAAGATGACATTATATGTCCATGAGAAAATTTGAGTGGAAGTCATTGGAAATTATATACAATAGCTGAAAAAAATATGAGAAGTGAATGTATTAGTTCAGAAATCTTGTTTGGAAAACTTAGTAAAGTGTTCACCAGGCAGTAGAAAGTTTGGTAGAATTTCTGAATTTAGTCAGAGCAAACACTTTTCTTTAATGTTTTATTAATAATATACTCCAACATTTTGACACCAATGTATAAGGAAAAGAAGATATATTTTATTTGAATTAGCAGGAAATTTTTACATTAATTTAATATCATGAGTTATGAAATTACCTGTAATATGATATAAGGAAGACTTTCTGTTAACCTACTGAACTAAAATTATCAATTTGAAATTTCCTGTTGATGGAGTTACCATAGGCTTTTACTGAAACATAGGGAAAAAAGGTGTATCTAAAACAAAAGTAAAATAATTAACTAAAAATTTACTGAAACATCCACAAGAAACGCTACCCACAATATTCTTCCTATATTTTATACTTCTTTTTTAATGAGATAAGAATTCATCTTTGTATTAATGGTTAACTTCTTTACAGGTGTCTGAATAATAACCAATCTTGCCTTTGAGTAATTTTTCACTATTACACATTACTTATTTTTGCTGTATAGTCTTACTCCCTCTCTCCACAATAGTCATTAAAAGAGCATTTAAGATTTTCTTTGGCCAACACAGTTCTTTAATGCTACTCTCTTATGTTTTCCATCTCTGTCACAACCATTTCTTTTTTTTTTTTAATTATTAGTTCTATGGATTGATGGGATACATGTGCAGATTTGTTACACAGGTATACTGTGAAGTGATGAAGTTTATGTGATAACCATTAGGTAATTTCTCGTCCCACACTTCCTCCCACCTTCCCATCCTCCTGCCTTTCTGAGTCTCCAGTGTCTATTCTTCCACTCTCTATGTCCATCTGTATTCCTTACTTAGCTCCCACTTACAAGTGAGAACATGCAGTATTTGACTTTCCATTTCTCAGTTATCTGTGTCATAGTGTAGTGGTCGTCATGTTCGCCTAACACAATGCTTTACATAGGCATTCTCTTCACCTCTCGTTCACTAGCCCAGCCAGTCCAACATGGAGTCAGTTTCTATCGCTTCGCTGACACTGCTCTAACCAATTCAATTCATTTCAGAAAATATGTATTACTTACTCTGTGAAGACACTGTGATAGCGTTAAGGGATGCAACAACGAACAGGACAGCACAGGCCATTGCTCCTCTAAGGAACGACAGAGAATAATTAAATGAATAATTACTTTTCACAAATAGTGATGTTTTAAAAGAAAAGTCATGTGTGGTGTGGAGAATGACTACCTACCTAAGTAGTGATAGAAGATATATATATTTTTTCTGTATCAGTAACAATGAATTTGCGATCTGAAGCCAGTCAGATCTGAGGAAAAAGTGTTCCTAGAAAAGGCGTGAGCACTATCAAAGCCCTACGGTGACAAAGAGTTTGTTGTGTTCATTGAAATTAAAAAAAAAAATGTATAATAATACTCTAGTGAGTAACGAGGGTTCAAAAATAGATTACAGTGGTAGTCAGGGTCTGGATTACGAGTGCTTTGTAATCTATGTTAAGAAACTAGGATTTTATTCTAATTGTAATGAGAAGTCACTGAAAGTTTTAAACAAGAAAGAAATACCATGTGATTTTATCTTTAAGATGTTGAATGGAATGAAGACGACAGGGTCAAGAGAAGAGACAGGGACAATTGGAGTGCTCTGGGGAAGAGAGAGTGGTAGTCTGACGTACGGCAGTGGGAGACTAAATCAAAGAAGGGGAGACATGCCAGATATATTTTAGAGGTAGATGGGCCAAGATTCGTTAAAGGACAAGAACTTAGGAAGTAAAGAGAGAGAGGATCAGTGAGGACACTCCAGATCTCCAGGTTTAATAAGTGAGGCCATAGTGACAAATGTATGATTACAGGTAGGTCTCTTAGGCACAGTGTAAACAGGGGGGCTAGGAGAAAAGGGAGTCAAAAGTTTCATTGACAATGACTTCAAACAAACAAGTTCAATTACTTTTTTTTAAATTTCCCTTTTTACTAGACCTCACAGCTATTTGACCTAGTTCATAACTCCCTCTTTGAAACACACTCCTCAATCAGATTCTTAGAAATCACACACTGTTCCTTTTTACTTTTCTGATTTTTTTCTCTCCACCTATCACCCTTATGATTGATTTTTCTTTGACTGTGGTCTTTGTTTCCAAGAGCTCTTTATTTTGGATTTTCATAGTAATCTGTCCTGGGTTTTTTTCCTTCTTGTTTTATAATCTGCTTAGATGAGGAAATTGTCTTAGTCTATTCAGGCTACTTTAATAAAAATAGCATAGACCAGATAACTTTAACAACAAACATTTGTTTCTCACAGTTCCAGAGGCTAAGTCCAAACTCAGGAGACCAGCAGACTCAATGTCTGGTGAGAGCCTGCTTCCCGGTTCATAAATAGCCATCTTTTTTGCTGTGTCCTCACACGGTGAAAGGGGGAGAGGAGCTTTCTGGAGCCTGTTATATAAGGACACTAATCCCCTTCATGAGGGCTCCACTCTCATGACCTAATCATGTCCCAAAGTCTCCATCTCCAAATACCATCATGTTGGGGATTAGGTTTACACAAAAATTTGGGAGGGGGGAGACAAAATGTTCAGTCTATAGCAGGAATCTACATCCCTCTTATACAGTCTGATTGCTAACAGATCCCAAGTCTATATCCTGCAGACATTAATCTATTTCTAATTACAGGCTCATTTATCCAACTGTCAGCTCAATAAGCCCGTTTGCCGTTTCAGAGTCTTCAAAGCCAATACATTCAAAATAGACCTCATAATTTTCCCTAATCTACACTAAATCTTCACACTAACTGTTTATGTCAGAAACCTAGAAATCATTCATTATTTTCTTTTTCAGACTATCCTCCCAATCCTATCAAAATAACTTATTGAAAAACAATGTTTTTAAAATGCTTCTTCTTTGCCAAATGCTATGCCATGCATGAGTGACAAATAAAAAGAACAAGAAACCTGCATTCATGGACTTTACCAGCTAGTGTCAAATAGTGGAAGACATTATGTTAAAATTATCATCACGTAAAAGACATGATTACAGATTTTGATATAAAGGTGATATGCTGTGCCTTTTAAAATATTATAAAGTGGCCCAATTTAGATTAGAAGAATTTCACATGGACATCTCTGAGGAAGTACTATATTACATTTATTTCCTATGTTTTAAACACATTCACATCTCATACTCATCAGCAGGCCACTATCTTCTCTTACTTGGATATTTCTGTTGCACTTTAAATGTTCTTCCTATATCCCCTTTTGTCTCCCTACATCCCAATATATACTCATAAAATAATCTTAGAAAACAGACCAACAAAATTCCCACAAATATAAAATATCATCTCCTAACACACAATCTAGTAGAAGGTTTTCTTTACTTCCATAAGGAAAATCAAGATTCTTTTTTAACTAATTTTTATTTTATTTATTTTATTTTATTTTATTTTTGAAACAGAGTCTCACTCTGTTTCCAAGGGTAGCATCAGCCTAACTCACAGCAACCTCAAACTCCTGGGCTCAAGCAATTCTCCTGCCTCAGCCTTCTGAGTAGCTGGGACTACAGGCATGTGCCACCATGCCCGGCTAATTTTTTTCTATTTTTAGTAGAGATAGGCTCTTGCTCTTGCTCAGGCTGGTCTTGAACTCCTGAGCTCTAGGGATCCCACCTCAGCCCCCTCAGAGTACTAGGATTACAGGCGTGAGCCACTATGCCTGACCAAAAATAAAGATTCTTCATATCTTGATTCTTCACATCAAGACACATTACTCCCAGCTAACTACAGTCCCCTTACACCGTCTTTATACCTTTACTTGGCATATTCCTGCTCCACTCTGCTCCCTCTTTACCCTGATAACTCAGCCTTTGAGTCTGATGTGTCCTATGTGTATCTTCCTTGATCTTCCTTGACCTCGTATAACATCCACACTCAAAAGAAAGGCACGTAGGTCACTGCATTTGACCTTCTAGCAATCATCAACAATTGCAATTCAATAGTTTTTGTTGTAATTATTGGTTTACAATGTAGCCATCTTTTCTGATAGACTTTTAAACACAAATAGGGCAAGAAGTTTAATTGTTTTGTCATTATTTGTATTTCCTGTGCTTAGAATAGCATCCATAAAGGAGCCCTAGAAGTAATATTTGAATGAGTGAATATTTCACATTTAAAGTCCTCTATAACTGGATCAGATTCAGTGCAGTGATGAAATAGGCACAATTTTATCACAATGTAGTCAATATATTTAACAAAAATGATAAATGTCAATATTTAAATAAGTATGTGGATAGTAATCTGGTATTACATGATTTATTACTAGAAGATCCCTAAAGTGTGAGACAAAGTATAAATTGACTATTCTTTTACCAATTCTTATTAAATTTTGTAAAATTTCCTAACTAAAATTTCAAATCAATATTTGATTCTTGATATGGGGTGTTATTTTCACACTAATATTCAAGTATCTCTTTAATATGCTGGTCACTTATTTGCTTTCATTTTGTTGACATGAAAATTGTTTCATAGTTAAAGAAAATGGGCCTTGGTGAAATCTGGTAACTATTACTTTTAGGTGTTATTAATAGAACACACTGGTGGTGTTCACCCTTCAATTTACAGGAGGTTTTATTCATTTTTTAGGTATTGAGCTGAATATATTATAGATTTAATCAATATCTTTAAAACTTATCTCTTATAATAAATGATAACATCCTGCAGGCTAGATATGTGTTGACTTTTGATATGAAAGAAATTCTAGAAACAGCAGGGTTTTTCCTATTGTTTTGCCTTTCTTAGAAATCTGCATACAAATGATTAGTTACTTATATCCTTTCAAATAGTTTTTCTTCCAGAGTGAGAAAAATGTATTCAAGTACATTTTTAAGCTATTCAAATTTTATAGATTAGAAATTTCCTTGTGATAAATAAAAGATCCAAATATTTTGTAGGAAGATGATCAGAAAAGTTAACCTTTAGGATGAGGAAAATGGTTTAACTGGATTTGTCAATTAATATATAAAAACTTAATCATTGCACTTTAGTTTTGGAACTATACATGCTTTAATACATAGTATAATAACGGCATACATTGTTTTAATTGATTTTCTTTTAGATTGATTCTAAGAAGTTAATAAATACATAATCAACATCTTTTGACCCCAAGTTTTATTTGTTTCCCCCGTATGTGTCTATATGTCAGTGAAAACTATATAAAAATAAAAACTAAAATTTATATATATTTCCTTAAATAGAAACCTAATTCATTTAGGAATATAACAGATTTTTTTCAAAATATAATTATGAAATATCAAGCAATTAAATAAACTTTCTTGAAAATATAGCCAGAATCTGACCATGATTCACTACATCTGAAGCTTCTGTCTCGGTGTGAATGTGTATCATTTCTCTGATGAATTATTACAATAGACTCTCTATTGATCTCCCAAAGACCTTGATCTCTTGGACTCTACTGTCCACTATCAGCCAGGGCAAAAAACAATCTTTAAAATGAACTAAGTCCTGCAAGATGTAGCCCTCTATAATTTTTTACTCTAAATTCCTACTATCTGCTGTTTCTTGCTCACTCATTTTTACTCATTGCTTTTCCTTCATTTCACTTAGCATGCTTCTGACTTAGTACTTTTGCTGTTCCCTTTGCCTGGGGTACTCTCCCCTATGAAATTGTGCTTCACCTGCTTGTACATTACCTCTATGGTCATGTCATCCCATATAAAATTGCATTCTCTGCCATTCGATAACTTCTTATCAATTTAAGCATGCTTTCATTACTTTCCTCTGCATCAATACCATCTAATATCATACACACACATACACACATATTTGCTTATTGTTAGTCTCTGCCCACATAATTTTACTTTCCAAAGGAGCAGGAAATATTTTCTTAATTGTTATATAGTCAGCACTTAGAACAGTGCCTGACATATAATAAGTACTAAATGCAATTTACTAGTGAATGCAGAAATAAACGAATGTAACATAGTCTTTAGGTCTAGTTAATTAGGGCTGAATTGATTCAGTAACAGTGTAAGAACATGGCAGCAGCAGGGACAAGCCAAAATATGACAGTTGTTAAAATGTGAAATGTAGATGATATTTAATCAAGTCTTAAGTCTTTCCAATTAAATGATCAAAATAAGTAGGCATTCTTATCTATATAATAAAATGCAAATGTACATGTTCATAAAATATGTAGATAGAGATAAGAACATGGAAAAGAGAATTATATTTAATAAGCTCTATCACTGCTCTTTTACTATGATATGCAATGTAACTGTGGAGGATATGTTAGTGGAACACCTAAATGGATGATGTGTGTTAATTTTAGTGTGCAAACATTTGTATAAACAGGTATTCAAATACATGAGTAAATGGCAAATAAATAATTGACATGAGAAATATAAGTTGGTAACATATGGATTGACTAAATTTAGCATGACAAAATGAAAAAAACAAAATGTTAATGAAATAATATATATAAACGCTTTCTTTGTCTAAATTATTGAGGTTCTAAAATTGCAGGTAATTTGATCTGATTTGTATTATGTTTTATATCAGAAAACACAAATTCTAACATAAAAGTTGGAGGCAACCAGTGTTATTTATTCCATGAGTTAAGTCTAGGCTGGAGATATGAAAATCACCTGAGGAACTTAATAAAAATATATATTAACATCCTCTGCTCCTACAGATTTTAATTAACAGGTCTGGAGAAGAGCCAATACTTTAAAAAATTATCATAAATGTCCCAAAGGGATTTTTTAGAGAATTCTGCTATACAGGTTTGAGGACCAATAATACCTTTTAGAGATAATAAACCACTGCCAGTGGGCTAAATCCAACTCACAGAAATAATTTCTTTGGCTTATGGAATGTTTTCAAAGGTTTGAATCAATATACAAACATTCACGTTTATAGCTTCTATTGAAAAACAATCTGGCAACAAAAAATTTGCATTATTGAATAACAGCATGCACTATTATACTAAAGAACTGTTGGCAACTGCCTCCTTTATATATTTACTTCTTCATTTATTTATTTAAACTAATATTTATTGATAGCCTATTCTGCATTACATTCTTCTAGTAGCTGAGAAAATTAAAATAAACAATATAGAGAAAAACCCACAGCTACTGGAACTCAAAATCTAGTAAGAAAAACAAAATAAATGTTCTGTTCTTCACAATCGTCCCCACCAGTCACCATGATCTCCAGGACACTACCATAAAATGTATTGCTGTCATTTATCACCATACTTATATGCCTATGTTTTTATAAAGTCAAGAAATTTCTTTTTTCTGTTTTTATATTTGTAGAGGAGGGATAATTTCTATGAAAAATAAATAATAAAATGTTCAGTGCTTAACCCAAAATAATTGCATTTCTATTTTATGTTACAGATCAATATGAGTGCTCTTCCAAGTAGTGATTTGGGAATTCATCTTCCTCTTAGCTTCTGACTTTCAGATCCCCTGAGACTTGAAGATTGTCTGTGACCAGTTAGTGTAAAGGAACAAAAAAAGGTGTAGATGGTATAGCCCTTTCGTAATTCTGTGTAAGTGCTATTCCACGGTCTGGAAGAGAGGCAAACCATTTCTCCTCCCACTGTTCTAGTAAGAGCTAGTCTTATGTTTCACCTCAATGCTAGGGGTGCTTGGGAATGAAGTCCCAGCCTGGGCAGCTCCTTCCACTCTGGGGGACTATGGCGTGGAAGAGGGAAAAAGTAGTTTCTGGACAGACAGTTTGTCTTTGCCAAACTCTAAAGTTTGTAAAATGGAAGATGTACCTAGAGGGCTACGTAGGCCAAGAAAACAAGAGGGAACATGGTTTTTCTTTTTTTGGTCTTTTCTTTTGCTCAATGCAAATAAACGAGTTTTAGACGGAAAGCATATATATTCCATATGTCATTCGTGTTATATTCTTGGCACCCGTTGGCAACTGAGTATGACTTCTGATCTAGCCCAAACTTTAACTTTTGGAAGAAAGAAATTATCAGAGAAGGAAATAAAGATTTTCCTAAGGCCATAGAATGAGTTAACAGTAAAGCTAGAAAAAGATATGAAATAAGTCTAGCTGTAAGTTGAGTCTTACTTCTATTACACTTTTATTTCTATCTATCATTACAGGACTATGTAAAATATGTAGAAAACTGTGTGCAAATGTATGACCCTGCTATTATAGCCGTAGGGCTGAACATGTGACTCAAGTCTGCTAAATCGTAGTACATTTCCGTAGCAAGAAAGTTTGGAGCATGAATTCGCACATGATATATAATGGTCCCATCAGAGATCTTCTTTGAGGCTATAGTGGAGTAACAGGATTTCCCATCCATTTTAACTTCCTTTTCTTTTGCTGATGTAAAGCATTTGATGTGATACTTCTACCTCATTTTATATAATGTTTGTGAGGTAAATCAATCTCTCCTGTCCAAATTAGTCAGGGACTAGTGATATCTTTTGTCTGAGATGTGCTTATTATCTAAAGCCATGAAGGTCGGACACTAGAAAAATAGCCCGAAAGAAACAGAACGGACCCGAGAGAGGTCATACTAATGTGGGTCAGGTTTCATTTCTGTGGTTAATGTGAAAACTTTGCACAAGTTTCCTGCAAGCTGGATGGTCATTCTTGGTGGTGATTGGGACTTAAATGGCCTTCCTATGATTGCCCACAATCTCAGCTCAAGAAGGCAATTTGCTGGGGATAGGGACTCCCAATGCTAGAGACTGTGGGGTGCACCACACAAAAGTGGGAAAAGGAGAGTAAGCGTGATAGAAATCCCCCAAGTTAGAAGATAGGGCAGGACCTGGCACTAACAAGTCCACCTTCACAAGTGAGTCAGGGGTCCAATGCTAACCACGTGGAGGAAAATGACAGCCTGTATGGGTTAAAGAGAAAACCAGCAAAACCCAGCAGGAGAACAGCAAGAGCACCACATGTATAGGATTCTGTTCACAGAAGAGAATTTAAGACAAACCAAGCAAAGAGCAGAAAGCTAATTATAATGGAAATACTAGAAAGAAGGATGTTTTCTCTATCCCTCCTTTCTGCTCCAGTACTAGAGAAGACACTTATGGTCTGGAGACCACAGAATGCCCGACATCTTCCTTCAGGCTCTGAAGCTTCAAGTTCAACAACAGGTCAAGTTTTAGTGGCACTTAGGGAGGTTTAGACTTTAAGTTTCTCATTTCAAAATAAATGGGACAGGATTTTACTCAGTGATAAACTATTTTTGTAGGAAGTAGATTTAGTGTCAAACTGATCTATCCACCTCTACACTATTGCTTTTATTTTAGAGCCAGACTATATTTTTTTCTCAGATGATATATCATTTTTTTTTACAGTCCTAGTTGCGTTTGAATATGTTGATATATTTTATGGAAAATATAACACATCGACATTCTACGCCCTAGCACCTCCTACTTGTTTGACCACCTCTTCTGGGACATTTCTAATTGAGACCTGTTGGGAAACTACTGGCTCACTACCTTTACAGAACAACAAGCTTGTGGGGAAGGCGGTGAGGAGGCACAACATGAGGAGGTGGGCTGTGTTCAACAAAAGCATGTCACTGGTGTTTCTGATATCTGGATAGTATTATTTAGTCTGGCTTATCTTTCTGACCTTTTATACAGCTTATGGTGATTTTCTTTTAGGGAGTACATTGTTTTTGATTCCAGTTAAGTTTCTCTTGGGGTCACATATCAATTAATGGGATCTGCATATATCTGAGACCTAATTTTAACAAAGGGGCAGAGGCTGATAAGTTGTGGATCAAACTCATTTCTCTTTATTTTGGGCAAATTGGACTAATTTTTTTATCCACCATTTATGTATGGGCATGTGACTGGGTTCTGGACTGTGGAATGTGGATGGGAATGACACATGATACAGGTTTGGGGCATAAAAAGCCTCCCATGAATTTCTCTCCTTTTTAAATTTCGTTTGCTGACCAGGTTGGCATACAGCAGAGGAGTGGAGGAAAGTCAAAGAGCGTCAACTACAAAATAAAGGAGAATGAGTTGCTACATCACTTACAGAAGGCTGCCTACCAAACACCCACAATGAGGAAAAATCCTTAATATGTCAAGCCATGGAGGTTTAAGCAGTTCTTCTACCCTTATCAGAGATGGTTTATGTTTTTCCTGGGCCCCATAGGAATCAAAGTATTTTCTGGGCATTTGATTTTAATGGTTAGGCACAGTTAATGGCACTTGAATTATTTCCAAATTTATGACCTGTAGGTCAGTTTTTTTATGAGCCCACTGAACACCACAAGGGGGCAGAATTGCCTAAGCCCATCAATCAGTCAAAGAAAGTCTATAATTATGACCCATTCCATGTATAGGTTTTTCACTGGTGATCTGAACTCTCGTTTCTTGGCTTCAGATCTGTAGCAGACTGGTGTAAATGTTTTGAGGTAGACATGTATTCATTGCGGTCTAAGTTCTGCCATTTGCTACCCAAAACTTAGGAACAAAATAGATTCAGGTAGAAAGTGTACCTTATTACTTAGAGTGCATATCTCTATTTCTCATTTTGTAGATCTGCATATGATTCTGGTATATAATTATGTAGATATAGAGAAAGCATATTTTTTGCATAAGAACACACACATACACATAAAATATTTATATGCTGTATATTTTTTTACACAATGACTGTATAAAAAAGCACAGTTTAAAAATTTAAACTTCCCTCAACTTCTGGATACATTATTTTCAAGGCAATTTTAAATTACATATGTTCACACATGTATGCATATTAAAGGTTTAGAGGGTCTATGGCTTCCTCCTATCTTTGATAGGGGACTTCAACAAATGTGCTGATTGGAATTATTGTTTGTATGAAGCTGCCATTCAATGTGGTTGTACCTGCACAAACACCTAAGCCAAGTCACCAGTGATTTGAATTGCAGATCACTGACTAGAATTGCAGCACTCCAATATCATGTGGTACAAGTTCTGACACACCTAGACCTAGTTCTGAATTAAGAATTTTGTTTGAGTAGGTTGTGGCAATCATAAAACTGGTGGTTATGGAGACGTGAATGCAGAAATCAAGAGAAGGAAAGAAGAGAGGAGAGAGGAGGGGGAAAAAGGAGAAAGGGAGAGAGAAGAAAGGGGAGGGGGGGTTGGAACAAAGAAAAAGGAGGAGGTAGAGGAGGAAAAGAAGCCAATAGCAGTAGTAGTGCAGGAGGAGAAGCAGAAGGAGAAGGAAAAAAGGAAGGAGAAATTTTCACACAAAAGATAGAACACATGATTTTCTCAGCAGTGCTTAGATATAGCATAAGTGAAGCACACTAGAAAGTAAAATATCAGAATATTAATAAATGTTTTCTTTTTCAACTTCCTTTTAAGCATCCTTTCCCTTATTAAGAGATTTTGCTTCTTAAGGATTTGCATTGTTAATGTAAGAATGAAAAGAGAAAGGAATATCAATGTTCCATTTTTACCTTTCAAAATAATTCCCTTCGGTCTATTTCCAAGATAATAATTTAAGTAACAGAACTATTGTTTACAAAAATTTTTTTAAAAGTTTAAGAAAGTATAGACAAAGCCCAAAAGAAGTTGGGCAAGACTGGGAAGATGGGTATGGGAAAAGATGTGTGTGTGTGTACAAAATATATATATTTCACTATATAATAAATAGAACTTTAATTCATAGTTCTCACATTTTTGTAAAATAACAAGTGTTAACATATATTTTTAGAGACTTACTATTAAAAGAGCATTGAAAATTTTTTCAAATAAAATTGGAAGAATTTAGAATACTTTATCTTTCATTTTTTGTCAAAATGATTTGCAAACATTAAGACACAATTGCTTTAAAATTGCCTGAAATTATTTTTTTTTTCTTGTTATGACATTTCTGGTGTGGGGATACTAACTCCAGCCCTCTTCCATTTTTCTGTTCATACGCTTCTCACAGTCAATCAGACATCAACGGTACAAGGAAGTCTTGAATGGAATTCTACAGTAAGGACAGCCTTCTTTCAGTTTGTCAGCACTGAATAGTATGGATACTGTGAGTGTACTTCAATCCTGAATGAAATTGTCCTCCATGAAAGCAATCTTGAAAATTTTTCCATTATTTTCTCTTTGTTTCAGGCAATTAATAGAACTTTCTAAGTTACCGTTACACATATTTTCTATGTCTTTTCTAGCTTTTGAAAAGAAAAAAATAATTGTGAAAGAATTGGAAATGGCAAGAAATTATCACATTATTTGATGCGGCAGCTTTCATGGTCACTGAACTATTTTATAAGTTGATACATTCTGGCAAACTGATAATAATGTAAATAATTCTCTTTTAGAGGAATGAAAATAAATTTTGTCTAGTGTACGTATAATTCATTCTTGCCCTCTTTTGTGAAAGATACCAGTTTTGCATGTTTAAATTCATTTCAGCATTTTTAATTGCCTATATATGCATATTCAGATTATTTTTTGAATGAGTTTATGATACTTTTCTACTTCCCTCGTTATCAAATTAATTAAATAAAATATTTGCCATGTGTTCACATTTCATATTTATACAAGGGTCATAATTTTTCCCTTTGTAAAAATTACCTTTTTACTATTTCTCAAGATCTAGAAAATACTATCACTATCAAGGTTGGAGATGGGGGGCTGGTCTTAGGAGGGCAAAGATTATGTTAAAGTCTTTGAAGTGTCTTATCTGTTGATCCAGTATTTGGTATTTTCTTATTGGCTTAGATTCCAGTGTACATTAAAATAACCTCTTACTACCTGCTCTTTCACAACTAATGAAATATGTATATGAATTCCAGGTGGGTAATCTATACCTTTACCTTTTCTTCCTGTAGCATAAATCTGCCGTTTTATTAAATTAAAATTAAAGGCATAACATATTATTTTGAAATTCTCTTCTTAGTGAAAATGTAAATCAGTAAGAATGCAGTAAAAGAAATATATTTTTGGTTTTCTCAATCTATAGTTGAATATCTTTTTCTACTCTTTAGAATATATCTATTGTTATAAGTAATAATCTTAGAGATTATTAAGAATTAATTGTTTTTCTAATATAAAGTTGAGAAATAATAAGTAAATACTATATAATTTTATTTTGGAAATATTTCTGCAAAAGCTTATGGATAAATTAATGTGACTATTACTGGAAAATTCTTGTCATTTTTTATGTCACTGGCTTAGTTTTTAAAAATTCAAAGATGTAGTTTCAAATTAATTATTATTTTTATTTGATGATATTAAAAATGTTCTAGTCAGATCTAAATACTTTAAAAACAATTTTTTTTCTAACAAATGCTAAAAACTTTGCTTTTAGGAGGAAACAAAATTTGAGTAATGAGTGATATTAACATGGCTTATAATATCAGTTTATCCACAAAAAAGAAAGGAGAATTGAGTGTAGAAGTGTTTCAAGTAAGAATTACTAAAGACAGAAATAACAAAATCATTGGACGTTGAGGACAGAATTTAAAAATATTTTTGGGGTACAATCGATAATATTATGGCCAATTCAATGGATGAAAAATGTGTAATTTTGAGGTCATTGTAAAAGTTTCCTCTGAGAACAAATGCTGTGGTTGCCCATGGGAAAAAGGGTCTCTAAGACTGCATAGAAAGGAGAAAGGCCCAGGTGTTCAGAATCCTAATTCCAACCCTCAGCTAATTAATTCATTTAAAGGAAAAGAACGGACGCTGGTAGGACCAGCAGAATTGCCAAACTGAGCTCAGCTCTGACTGCAGGTTCATGAGCAATAAAATGTTTCTTGACTAGAGTCATTCAATTTTGGGATGAGTTGTTATTGAACAATATATCACTAAACCAAAATCCAAGTGGAAAATCTCTTGAAAATAAGATATTCTGCTAAGACAGAGTTGAAATCAGAGACACAGACATGGGAGACAACAGGATTTAAAGAAGAGCTGATGACATTTTAGGAGATAAAGTGACCCAGGGAAAATTTCAGAATAAAAGATAAATTCTAATGTTATACATCCCCAACTTTTAGAATATAAGTAAACATGGAAGATTCACCAAAATAGATTGAGAACTGTCAATAATTTAGAGTCATGAAACCCAAGATGAAAATAGTGTTGACTGTGTAATAGTGAATAATAATAAATACTGAAAAAGGTCAAGCAATATTTGTTTGCAGGTCTGCTGACGTTGCACTGGAGTCATTAGTGCCTTCCATGGTAGCAATTTCAATCAAGTTTTATGAGCAGCATGTGTGCTATGCCAGGTTGAGAAGGAAATGGAGAAGTAAAGTGGAAGTAAATTGTGTGTGTGTGTGTGTATGTGTGTGTGTGTGTGTGTGTGTGTGTGTGTGTGTCTGTATGTGTTTTGGATAGGGGGTTGATAATATTTTAGGTTATTAAAGAAATAGAAGATTAATATCTTTAATAACATTAAAGATGAAGAAAAATAAATAGAAATTTCAGGAAAGAGAAAGGGATATACCAAAATGAATAATTGATTAACCATGATCATATAGTTGTTTTTCTTTCTTGGAGAATAGGAAAGGAGGAAGCATATTTTTTTCCTGAGAGAGAAAAGAAGACTTTAAAAGTGATAACTATATACACATGCTACTTTAAAAGAAATATGAAAAATACTTGTTTGCTAGTAGATATATAGTTATGTACTTCATAACGTCCTGTAGATCAGAAATCTGGTATAGATTTCTAAAGCTCAAACTTAAAGTGCTAGCACCCTGCATTCCTTTCTGGAGGCTCTAAGGGAAAATCCATTTTCTTGATTTTTTTTCCAGCTTCTAAATGCCTCCCACATTCCTTGGTTCTTGGCCCCCTTTCTCTGTATTCAAAGCCAGCAACTGAAAACTGATTCTTTCTTACGTTACATTTCTCTGATCTGTCTTCTGTTGTCACATCTTGCTCTGTGACACAGCTGGGTAGGGTTCTCAGTTTTTATAGACTTAGGATTAGATTGGGTTCATTAGTAGTCCAGGTTAATTTCTCCATCTCAAGATCTTCAATTTTAATCACATCTGCTAAGAATTTTTTGCCAGATGAGGTAACAATTTCACAAATCTTGGGATTTAGACATGCATATCTTTGTGGAGACAATACCCTGGTTGTCATATAGACTCGCTTGCTGATGGGTTGGCTACGTGGTAAATTGTGGTATGTCTTTAGCCAATACGGTATAAAAATAAGTGTCTGTGTAACACTAGGAAAGTTCCTTAACAGGAAAACAGACTCTGAGGTTTCATGTACCCTTTCTGCTTGATTCTGCACATCCTGCTTTCTGAAACATGACCAACGAAGCTAAATAAATCTCTGAGAGCAGGTACACAAATGCTGCCAAAGAGAAAGCTAGAAGTCAGTAGGTAGTCTCCAGGCTGCCTACATGTGAACTTCCTTCATGAAAAAGAAAAATAACTCAATTTATTTAAGTTATCATTTTATTAGATTTCTCTTAACAGCTTTTGGGTAAATTCCTAACCAGTATGCTTCATCAAAGTCAAGCTGAGTTGGTCATTATAAAAGTGAAAGATCTATGTTGGTTGTAGTATGGGTTGTATTTTAATGACTGAATTAGATTATCCATTCAGCAGTCTTATTCACTGGAAGCACACAGTCTTTCACTAGTTGAATTGACAAACTATACAAACCTGGACACGTTAAGTTATCTAAAAAGACAATGTAGAGTTGATGTTCTATTAACAGCTTAACTGTAATTAAGCTAACAGTCAAACATCAATATAAATGTAAGTATTATAAGAAAATAGATTTTGCTGCTAGAATAGTGTGGTAATAAATTTAATTAGAATTGTAATTGCTTTTTGAATCAGCAAATCTTAGCTGCCATAAAGAAATATTAGCATTTTAAATTTGTCACATATATACTCAATTTTATCTTATTTTAAAAAATATTACATTCCAGTGTAAAATAGCCAACAAATTGTATAATGTTAGAAAATATTGATAATACTAAAAGAGATAAAATATTTTTGAGAGTTTAAACTAAAGGCTGACAATATTTCTTTTAGGTTAATAAAAGCATCAAATCCCTTCATTCCATTTTTGCCTCATGATCTTTCTAGATTACAATGGTCTAAAGTGTGAAACTTATGTTTTACTGTGGATTGTTTCAGATTTTAAAAAAGAAGCAAAGTTACACAGTCATTGGTCAAACAAAATTGTTTCCTAATAGTATTAGAGGAATTAATATTATTGAATAAACAAATCATGTAGTGCTTGAGCTTATTTTTCACAATTTTGGAGGAAGATGTTTTTGCTTACCTTAGGTATGGTATCGTGTCTTATTATTATGTCCTCTGTGAACCCTTTCTCTTAAGTGCAGCACTGTGTCAGTTCTATTCCTCATAGTATGTTTTGCTACATTGCACACACAATGGATATCACCTATCCTGGTGATATTGGTCTGGTAATATACTCATTTTGTTATGCATTAGTGAATAGGTAGTTCAGTTTTGTAGCATTGTTTGTTCATCTATTTTTGTTAGTCTCTTTTATAACTGAAATTTATAAGTATTAAACAAAATTGTATATGCTATATTCATATCATATAACACACTGATCAAATTTTGTTTAAAAAGTGTCCAATTCTGTATTCTTTATTTTTTAAAGATACCAAATTTGAGAGAAAATAACTAAATTAGTTTCAAAAGGATGTTACCACAGTATACTGAATGATGGATCTCACTTAAAAATATGTATGCATCCCAGTATCTGCAACCTATGAGTATTACTTTATTTGAAAAAAAGGGATTGGGAACAAAAAGAGAAGAGGAAAAAACACAGAGAATCAAAGGACAGAGCACTGTGTAGATGGAGGTAGAGATCTCAATGATGCACCCGCAAGCCAAGAAATGTCAAGGATTATCAGCAGCCAACAGAAGTTAGGACAAAGACATGGAACAGATTCTTCCTCAGAGCTTGTAGAGAGGGCACATTCCTGCTAACATCTTGATTTTGGAAACTGGACTTCCAGAACAATGAGGAAATGGGTTTTGGTTATTTTTAAGCCACTTACTTTGTGGTAATTTGTTATAGAATCTACAGGAAACTAATACAATTATGATTTGCCAATCATTTTTTCTTACCTACTATTGTTTAGTTCATCACTCCTTCAAATCACTTTGCTGAAACTAATATTTGGTTTCTTTGAGTAACTAAAAATTGTTTATAAAGAAGATTGTTTTAAAATCAGATGCAAAGTGGCAGATTTAATGTAAACCTTATATTCAATCCCCTTTGACCTCCTACTTTAATAAAAATAAAGTGTTTCATATATTTCTACCCACAAAGACCACGAGAATGGTGAGAAATGAGAGCAAACACATTTTGGAAATTGTAAAGCACAAGAAAAACAGGTATTATTGATTTAGCAGACAAGCTACAATTGAATCCTAATCCAAGTATTGGAACACTGAGAAGCAACTGGAAACTCACAGCTGGATGAACCACCAAAACAGAATATTGGTAGAAAGTCTGTTTACAAATCTGTTAGAATTCCCCTCTCCCATCCCCCCAATCCTCTTCTTTTCTCTGGAAAGTGAGGTAACTTTCCCTTCCCTCAAATTCATGCTTAGACATCAGTAGAAGACAAGACAATTTATTCTCTGAAGGAGGAAAAACAGAAGTTGTCTTTATTAGAGCTACCTAAGCCTTGTACAAGGAAGAGTTACGATAGTAAAATGGAGAAGCTGAGAGGAAATCTATTTGCTAAATACTGAGACTTCCAGGGTTCTTAGTGCTCCTCGCCCACAGCAAGCTGATTAATATTCTCTAGAGAGAGTCCAAAAGGTTTATCTCGGGGGATTTGAGACAAAAAATAAAGATCCAAAGATACTGACATTAGTGGTGCCCCAGCAGAATAGCCCAATCAATCTACCTCACATTGAAACCCATAGTCAATTAACCAATACCTTCCATACTCAGGGCTTCCACTCAGGGTCCAGTATTCCCTACTTTAGTTTGAGATCACTATTCAGCCATGAAAAGGAATGACATAATATCTTGTGCAGCAACTTGGATGGAACTGGGGTCCATTATCCTAAGTGAAATATCTCAGAAATGGAAAAGCAAACACCACATATTCTCACTAATGAGTGGGAGCTGAATGATGGGTACTCACAGGCAAAAAAGAGATATAAAGGACATTGAAAACTAAGAACGGGAAATTATAGGTGGGAGATGAGGGACAAAAAAAATCACCTATTGGGTACAATGAACACTGTCTAGGTGACAGACACACTGAAAGCCCTGTTTTAAGCATTATACAGCATATCCATGTGCCCAAAATATTTGTACCACCTTAATGTTTTGAAACTTAAAAAATTAAAAATTAAAATGAACTACAGATATCTGAAGTAAAGACATTCAATACAGAACCAGACTGAATTTAAGGAACTTTGCTCTTCATACCAACAAAAAGAACCATTTACATTCTATTCAATAATTTTAAAAAATCCACAATATATAATCATAACAATATTTGAAATTTATCTTATTAACTCAATTAAATTGATAACATGTCTTTTTTTCCATAAACAAAACTATACAAGATTAGGAATATATATCCTTAGAATCATTAATATCGTAAGAAGAATAAAAGAAAGATATTACAGTATTGAAAAACATTATAAAATTAATAAGGAAACAAACATATAATAGGAAAACAATTTCAGTAATTCAACATTGTTAGCAAAAATAAGAATAACAATCTAATTGAAAAATACAGTTAAGAAAATCTCCCTTAAATCACACATATTCATACACACAGAATGGAAAATCAGAAGCAAAATATTAAAAATAGAAAAATTAGAGATTTGGGCTTAGACTCTATCATCAAAATACCAAGAAGTCCAGAAAGAAAGAACAGAAAAAGAGAGAAAAGAAAATCATTGAAGACATAATTCGATATATATCACAAAATTGGAAAATGCAGATTTCTAGACTGAAAGCATTCAGTGGAGTATCTAGAGCAATGAATAAAAGTAGATCTACACCAAGGCATATCATCAACAGTTTTCAGAATTTGGGGACTAACTTTTATAATTGTCCATGTATTTATCTTTATTGAGATCTTTATTTATTCATATGACTTCAAGTTACTGTCTAATGCCCTTTCATTTTAACCAGCAAAACTCCCTTTAAGATTTCTTAAAGGGTAGGTCAGGTAGCAAGAAACTTACAAAGCTTTTGTTTACCTGGAAATGTGCTAATTTTTCCTTCACTTTTGAAGGATAACTTTTACACATACAGGATTCTTGGTTGAAAGTTTCTTTCTTTTAGCACTGTGTATGACAACCTACTGTCTTCTGGCCAACCAAAGTTTCTGATGAAAAACACGATGATAATCTTATTGAGAATCCTTTGTATGTGATAAGTTACATATTTGATGCTGCTTTCAATTTTCTACCTTCAGATCTGGCTTTCAAAAATTTGATTAAAATGTATGTTTCTGTGGATCCCTTTGAGTTCATCCTACTCAAACTGTGTTTGTTAAGCTTTTTGGGTGTTTGTATTTTTGTCTTTCATCAAGTTTGAGAAATTTTCATTTATTATATCTTCAAATAATCTCTTTATTCCTTGCTTTCTCTTCTGAAATTCTCACAATGCATGAGTTGGTCTGCCTGATGGAGTTCCCAGGTACATAACTTAATTTCAGTCTTTGTTTCTATTCCTCAAACTTGATCATTTCAGTTTTCATATGTTCAACTTAGCCAGTACTTTCTTCTGCCTGCCCAGTTATGCCTTTCAATCCCATTAGCTACTTCTGTATTTTAATTATTGTCATTTTCAGCTCCAGAATTTCTTTTTGGTTTCTTTTTAGGCTTTCTATCTCTTTTCTATACTTCCATTTCGTTCATACATAACTTTCTTGACATTTTCTGTGTCTTTCTTTAGTTCTCTGAGCATGTTTAAGACCATTGTTTTAAAATCTTTGATCTTTCTCAGAGACAGTTTATGTTGTTATTATTTTCCTTTTGGATGCTCCATAATTCCCTATTTCTTTGTATGCCTTGTGATTTTTTTTTTTTACTGAAAACTACACATTTTAATCTAATAATATGGTAACTATCAAAATCATATGCTCTCCCTTCTCTGGCGTTTTCTTTTTTGTTGTTGTTTTTGTTTTGGTTTCTATTGTTACAGGCTGTCTCTGTGCCAACAATCAATCTAAGGTGTAAATTTAAAGTTGACTTAGGTTTCTTCTGATCCTGTAACTTTTTCTGTGTATGCACAATGACTTTCTAATTTCTAATTCCAAATGCAGTTGTTTTTGAATGACTTGGTTTTTAATGCTTGGTTCCCAAATGAAGAAAAGGTATAACATGAAGTGGGGGGAGGGAGGACACTGGCCTTTTAACTCCCCCGAATATTGCTTTAGCCACAGGGCAAAGGGCTTACAATCGGGGCAGAGGAAGGGTGTATATGTGCAATAATGCCTGCCTGCCTCTGTGTCTGAATCTCCATAATCAGAAGCAGCACTCAATGATGAAAACATAAATCTCTGATATTTGGAGGACAGAACTTTTATTGTCCATGAAGACTCCTGCTGGTGGCATGTAAGCCTCTCTAGGAACACATGTATGGCTGCTTGCCGCCAGGATATGGGGCAGGGGATGAATGATTAGCCACTGCTGTACTGAGGTAAAATTGACCAAAATTAACTGTAATTTATTGCCAAATCTTTCTCCTGTAAATTGCAAGCTTTCCATAGACTCCAGAGGTCCAAAATAGTTGAATCAGGAAGATTCTGCCAGTGCAATTGTTATTTAGGTGAGGAGACAGATTTTTGGTATTTTCTGCTCTGCTATCTTCCCAGAATCCTCTTGCTCAAGATACTATACTATTTTTAAAAATTATTTGAAAGACCTATTTGATAAAAGATAGAGACAACATATTGCCTTGAATTAGAAAACATAAGTTAAAAGCAGAAAAATACAATAATAAAAACAATGCAAATGATTTATTTTGACTGAAATTAAATTTCATATATATATATATAGACTGCATATATTATAAGGTAGAATCCTACGAATTTATCATTTAGAATCACCTGGACAAGTCATGTTTAAAACATTTTAATAACAATAGCTTTTACATAGGAAAGTCAAGAATTGATTTTACACTTCATATGAAAGTTTTCAATATTAAACATAAGTGTGTTTTTGTTTGTATCTGTATTTTTGTTATGATGAATGTTTAATTTTAAATACCTGGTAGATTATAAGTGGTGCAGCAAAAAGTTTAATATCTTTGAATTAGTGTTTAAATTATAAATGATTTTAAGCATGATTCTTATACTGTTTCATAAAGGAAACAAAAGTATTAATATTACACACACCCCTACTTGGAACATAATCCCACTTTAGTCTGGGTAACTGTCTATTTAATTTGAAAAATAACTGATGGATTGTTTACATGCCATAGATAAGAAATAGAGGTACATGGGAGCCAGCTGTTCTCAAACACTACTGTTTCCCCTCTCTCAGACAGTCAGCCCAAACAGGTAACTTGAAGAAAATAATAGTACATATGTAACATTTAACTACAAATAGCATCAAATTATTAAATATTGAACCAGTTTTTCTTCTTTTCTTCATTCTACTGACATTTCCCTAGTAGTAGCAAATGTAAAATAGGATTACCATATATCAGACCAGAAAAAATAAAATGAAGTTTTGCATGGAATTTAAAAAAGGCAGGTGGTAGCGGGGAGAGGGGATGGGTATATTCACACCTAAGGGGTGAAGTCCACAGTCTGAGGAATAGACACGCTTGCAGCTCTGACTCGGGCAAGGCAAAGGCAATATATGTAACCTAAACATTTGAACCTGCATAATATTCTGAAATTAAAAATAAAATAAAAACTAAAAAAAAATGTTTGATAAAAATAAGTTTGTCTTACTGTTCATAATATGATGTGACATTGTTAATGCATATTTCATTTGATCTGAACATTAGCTATTACATATAATGCATTTCATTCTCTAATATCAGATTAAAATGGGATTTCTTAATTCATTCTAGCATGCATAATACTGAGGAAAAGGTTATGTTAACAGCTTTCTGGTACCTTCTGCTATTAAAATAACGCTGTTAGCTCCGTAAGTTGTGACACTAAATAGCTGAAATCCATGGGAAAGACAACCTTCTAAAATGATCCTTTTGAGAATCTAGAGAAAGCAGGCATTCATGTCCACTCTTCAAGTGTTTGTTTTCTTTAAAGAAAAACAATAACTAATTTAAAAATTAAATTTTAAAAATTATATTTCTTTTTTCTTTTTTTTTTAAATTATGTTTCTGATTTACATTTTCTCAAGTGGTCTATGTCATAGATTTTATACAAAGTGAACATTTTCATTTTACATTCTTCTCAAGTGAATTTTATTTCTGCTGACATTTTGGATTCAGACTTCTGAAAGGACATGAAGGATCATTTTGTGCATTACCACTGTCCCAAAGCAGTATCAAGCCTAGTATTTCTTTCTTTTTTTTTTTTTTTCTGAGACAAAGTCTCGCTCTGTTGCCCAGGCTAGAGTGAGTGCTGTGGCGTCAGCCTAGCTCACAGCAACCTCAGACTCCTGGGCTCAAGCGATCCTCCTGCCTCAGCCTCCCAAGTAGCTGGGACTACAGGCATGCGCCACCATGCCTGGATTTTTTCTATATATATTTTTAGTTGGCCAGATAATTTGTATGTTTTTTTTTTGTTTTTTTGTTTGTTTTTTTTTTTTAGTAGAGACAGGGTCTCGCTCCTGCTCAGGCTGGTCTCGAACTCCTGACCTTGAGTGATCCACCAGCCTTGGCCTCCCAGAGTGCTAGGATTACAGGCGTGAGCCATTATGCCCTGCCAAGCCTTGTATTTTTTTTTTTTTTTAACATACACATATTTGCGGGGGGGGGGGAGGTATTCATTTGCTACTATAACAAAATAACACAAATTGGGTGCCTTAAACAACTGAAGTATATTGTGTCACAGTTCTGGAGGCTAGAAATTTGAAATCAAGTCTTAGCAAGGTTAATTCCTTTATGAGATCATTGAAGGAAGGGCATGTTTTAAGCTTCTTTCCTTGGTTTGTGGATGGCCATCTCCTCCCTGTATCTTTTCACCTGGTGAACTCTGCGTGTGTGTGTGTGTGTGTGTGTGTGTGTGTGTGTGTGTGTGTGTGTGTTTCTAAAATCTCTCCTGTTCCTAAGGCCACCAATCATTGGATTAAGGTCCATCCTAATAATTTCATCTTAACTTGATTATCTCTGTAAAGGTCATATTTCCAAATAAAGTCACATTCTGGGGCACTGAAATTAGGACTTCAAAATATGAATTTGGGATGAGAGGATATAATTCACTTTATATACAAGTAAAGTAATTAAGTTATTATTGAAAATTTTTAAAGACATTTTTGTCTTAACTCACAAACTATTATCTTCTTTTCATTAAAGATTTTAATTTTCTTGATTTCTATGGCTATCTTCCTATGAGTCTATATAATAAAAAGAAATGTATCAAATCTTATAATCTTGGAAAATTCTAAATGATAAAACCTTTAAAGAATATTGCTTCCAAAGCGTACTACTAATAAAAGAATTCTGACATGCAAGAACTTTAGAAACTGCCACAAGTGGAGTAAAATTCAGTTTTGGAAATATATTTTTTAAAATAAAACTTCACATTACATTTTTAATATTAACAAAATACTTTGTTTTGCCAGTTAGGCTGTGGTACTTTAAAGAATGAGAGAATGTTAATACCTGCCTTTTAAAGCTAAAATTTTGCAGCTTGTGCCTTCTACATCTCTTATATTTAAGATAATATTGGAGTTGACAAATCTGTTTTTACTCATCCGAGTAGAGCCAGTTCACACGTAGGAAAAACTAATATGATTTCTCAAGCTAGTATGTAGTAAGAACAAAAGACTAAGGAGGCTTCAGGAAAGAAGAGACACGGACTATTGATTACAATGTTGAACAAACTTCCCTGTCTGAGGCTCTGCAACAAGTTGAAAAAATATTCTGTAAATAACGAATAATGTCTACTGTTTAATACATCAATGAAACCTTCCTTGGCAGAGCTACTTAGTCCTTCCCTCTGTGTTCCAAAAGTCTTTGTACTTATTGTTACAATATATTACTACATAGTATTTTAAATTTTCTTTTATACATCTGTGTTTCTATTGTGAACTTTTACAAGGTGAAAAATAGTATCTCCAGTGCCTGTGCCCCAGAGTTTCATATACACAAAATATTTTTGAAATGCGTTCAGGCATTCATGAACTTCAAGTACTATAAGCCTGGAAAAATACCTAATTTTGATATTGATACACATGAGAAACAATCCATGCATTGTAAATGAAAACAGATCTCCATTTTCATTGAAATTTAAATTTATAAAAATGTCATTTAAAATATTTATTGATTCCTTGCTTCAAAAATGAATTATTTGGAGAAAGTTAACCCATACTTAAAAGAATCAACTGTCTACAAATGAAATGCAAATGTGCCCATTGGATTAATTAAACACCGAGACTTATCCCTAAAGGACATGAAAACAAGAGAAAATAAGTATAAATCAAGGATTAGGAAATATCACAGATCAGTTAAGAGGCAACTATTAACATATAAACAAATGTAACATTTGTTGTGTTTAATCAGAACTGAGTTACTAACTAAATCCTGTCACATATAATTTTTTTTTAATCCTTAACAATGCTGTTGATTACTAACAGGGACATCATGCAGGAAAAAAAGGCTTAGAAAATGCAATTAGTACAGGAATCAGACTGGCTATTAGCAAATAATGAAGGGAAAAAAAACCTTACTGTTTCTCTCAACAACCCCAATTCCACCCACACATAATAAAACATACAATAATGGGCTGATGTATTCTCAGATACATGATAGCATTTTTATTAAAAGAGAACAAAATACTTTTCTGTAGAAAAGTGTCATTTTAGGGCCAGGTGAGGTGGCTCATGCCTGTAATCCTAGCACTCTGGGAGGCTGAGGTGGGAGGATTGCTTAATGTCAGGAGTCTGAGACCAGCCTGAGCAAGAGTGAGACCCCGTCTCTATTAAAAATAGAAAAATTAGCAGGGTGTGGTGGTGCATTACTGTAGTTCCAGCTACTCAGGAGGCTGAGGCAGGAGGATTGCTTGAGCCCAGGAGTTTGAGGTTGCTGTGAGCTAGGCTGACAGCAGGGCACTCTTGCCTGGGCCAGCAAAGCAAGATTATGTCTGAAAAAAATAGAAAAAGAAAAGTGTCATTTTAAAAACAATATTTATCAATTTCAAAAGAACAGTAAAATCCCTTAGTTCTCTGGAACATTTCGGAATGTCAAGTATGTTTAAAGCACTATTTTAGACACCCCACTAATACACAATGTGTTTAAGACAAAATGCCTGACCACAAGTCACTTATTGTCTAGTAGCTAATAGAGACAAGTAAAGAAGTGATTTCACACAGAAACATAAGTTTTAAAATAGCTTTAAGCAGCGGTCCACAACCCTTTTGGCACCAGGAAACAGTTTCAGGGAAGACAATTTTTCCACAGACAGGGGAGGAGGTGGGGAGGGGGCTGCCGGAGCTCGGTGGCCCTGTCCCTAACAGGCTGGCTATTGGTCCACAGCTAGGGGTTGGGGACTGCAGATTTTAAGGAATTATAAGACAAAACAACATGGTAAAGAGTAAAAACAGAAAATTCCACAAAGAATTCTTTGAGGTTTCAGCGATACCCAAGAGTTGACAAGAGTATTTTAGGCAGATTTTAAGCATGAGTAAAAAAAAAAAAAAAAAAAAGGCTTGAAAGTGAAACAGAACGCAGTACTTCTAGAACAGTTCATAATTTCTGGTATGGCCAGGGGGGCGAATGCAGAAGCCTGGCCCATGGAGGGGCAGGACAAAGAAAGAATCTGGGTGATATTATAGACATTCTTCTTGGTTATGTGTAGGAGTTTGGGCTTTGTCATTTAAGACATGAGGGCCTACTGGAAGATTTTAGCATATTGTGATCTTTCAGGTTTTAAAGCCATCATTCTGTCTCCTGTTTGAAGAATGAATAAGAAAGGGACAATGGCAAGAAAGTTAACAGCTTAGTTCTTGTCATTTCAGTCTACAGATGATGCTGGCCTGAGCTAAGGCAGTTGCAGTGAGTGTGGCCAAAGGGGAAGGCAAGAAGACAAGAAGGAAATTGCTCTTTCTACATATGATAATTTAGTAGATTGCATCACATTTGGACCCGTGGAATTTTAATTTTGGGGGATGACTAACTGACAATATGGAGAGATTAATGCCATTGAAAGCAGATTTTTATCACTTACATTTCCTGAAAGGAGGGGCTGTGCTGCGCCACGCAGGGCCACATGGTAAAAGCATCAGGGTTTGGCTGTGGTAGAAACAGGAATGAGGAGAAAGTCTAGGCCAGAAGCTTTATTGAGTTTCCCATGGGCAAGGCAGGGCAGGGCAAACTAAACAGTTTAGGAGTGGCTAGTTTAAATAATTCCCAAGGGACTTTGGGCTGTATAGGGGTGGTCTCTAGTTGTCTGATACCTGGTCCTAGGATGATTTAGAGCAGGGGGAATATCAGTGTGGCGTGTGAGGGTTAAATAAGGAGGCAGGTGGGGCTATTCGCTCAGTATTGGTTGGTTTATATATGAAAGGCACACTTATAGACAAGTCTTTGTTATCTTTAGGAATTAACTAGCCCAGGGAGGGTCAGTCTTTTCTTGGGTTTTTAAGGTCCCTAAATGGCAGAACATCTAGGACACAGAAAAGAAAATGTAGTTGTTATAAGTGGCCCTGTGATGAAAGGATGCTAAATAGACAGACAGTGGTACCACTTACTGAGCTCTCAGTCATGGAATGAGGACTGAAGACTGGTGTGTTCATGAAAGGTAGTAAAGAGAGAAGATACAAAGGTTTGAAGTAGTATAAGTGCATTAAGGATATATATACAATAGACAGATATCCAAGTCTGAAAATCAGAAGAGAAATATGGACTTTAGAGATGTATTTTAGAGATATCAGTCAGAATTATTAGGTTGTTATCAGGAAGTTATCAATGAGAATATATGGTGGTATATTGGCAAGATGTCAACCATAGGTTATTCACAGAATGAGAAGGAAGCCTAGGGCAGAATCCTGTGAATGCCTTATAATTAAATATGATTCTTGATGCAGCAGAGGACTAGATAAGTCAAGAGGAATGTGAACTCATTATTTGGCTTTTTTAGGCCCTTTGCAATTTTAATATATTTATATTCAGCACTCTCAGATCTGTGAATAGTCAAAGTATATGCTTATATTTGTTAAACTATAATAATAGAAAGGTTTTTGTTTTGTTTGTGTTTTGACAGGCAAAACTCTCTTACTAAGAGTAGATTTCTGACAACATTCAGGGAAATCATTGAGGGCATTTAGCATAATAAAAATGCTATAATATATATATATCATTTTAAGAAAATTGAAGGGGATTGTAATTAAGAGAACAATAGGCCTATCTCATGTTTATAAAAAAATTTCAGTCTACTCATCTTCTCAATAAACTATGTAGTCCTAAGAAGATGCACAAGATGAATTTTTTGAACTACACTATGAGATAGTGCTCAGATGCATTATGTTTGGAAAATTTTTTAGGCATTATCCCGGAAAATATTTAAATCAGTCCGTCCTCTGTGTACTCTCCCTCTGATAGAGTGATAAATTGGTATACATTTTTGAATAAATTTTTGCATTTTTCTCCCTACATATTTCTTCCTCTAAAAGAAATAAATTCAACTGATTTTACTTCAAACTGTAAGACTTTTGAGTGAATTAATTTGATTTAGTTTTCCCCTAGTACTTTCACAGAGTTACAGTGCTTGACAAGTGCACTAAAATGAAAGAAGCGCAGTGTGGCTAGATTTCGGAGAGAAAAGGGAAAATGGCAGCCACTTGGCTGAGATCCTGAGAAATGGACAGATTACGTATATATTTAGGAGCTAGAAATGGCAGGAAGTGATAACGGATTTGATATGGAGTTTGAGATAGAAAAATATCAAAGATGACTTTCAGTTATTTGGCTTGAGTGCCTAGGTAGATGGAATGTGTCACTAATTTGAGGAAAACTGGATCAGGTAGAGCTTCAGTGATCTAAGAAAATTATAATTTCTATTTGGAGCATATTAAGTGTGGCTGCTTCTAAGTACTCAGGGAAGATGCAAGGTAGACATTGGTCAAAAGTAAGCTCTATGTGATACATACTTGGAAACTATTAGCATATAGATACATCTGTAGGCGTGGAGGCTATTGAAATTGATTGGAAGGACTGACTCCATCTATAGAGAGAATATTTACTAAAAAATAAAATGGCCTAGGATGTAGTCTGGAGAAGATTAGAGTAGAACAGAAGGATACTGAAAAATAAATTGAAGAAACTGCTAGTGCGATAAAAATAAACTTAGATGAAGGCAATGTCATGAAAGCCAAGATACTAAATGTTTCAAAAACAATGTACTTTTAACTGGTTTGAACACTATTAAAATTTTAATAAGATTAAAACTAAAAATACACATTTGCTTAACAGAGTTAGAAGTCTGAAAGAGCAGATTGAGAGGAATAGTAGGGAAGTCTGCAGCTTGGAAAATTGACTGGAAGTGAAATGTGGAGTCACTGTGTTGTAGATAACTTTTGATATGCTTGCAAATAAAAGGGAAAATGAAAAGTTGAGGTAATAATTATTTTGAACACACATCAAACAGCTCAGTAAAATTCAGATATTTAATTTTTGCTCTTGCTGTTTTAAGGGCTTTTTTTTTTTTTGCTTTAAAATGAGAGTTACTAGGTCAAGTATAGCTGATAATTACAATGATGCAAAAAATTAAAGATATAAGCATGGCTAACAAACATATGAAAAAATGCTCAACATCTCTAATCATCAGGGAAATGCAAATCAAAACCACAATGAGATATCACTTAACTCCAGTGAGAATGGCCTTTATCAAAAAGTCCCAAAACAATACATGTTGGCGTGGATGCAGAGAGACAGGAACACTCATACACTGCTGGTGGGACTGCAAACTAGTGCAACCCCTGTGGAAAGCATTATGGAGATACCTTAAACAGATTCAAGTAGACCTACCATTTGATCCAGCAATTCCATTACTGGGCATCTACCCAAAAGAACAAAAGTCATTCTATAAAAAGACACCTGTACCCGAATGTTTATAGCAGCACAATTCATAATTGCAAAGATGTGGAAACAACCCAAATGCCCATCAATTCATGAGTGGATTAGTAAAATGTGGTATATGTACACCAGGGAGTATTACTCAGCTATAAGAAATAATGGTGATATAGAATCCCTTTTGTTCTCCTGGAGAGAGTTGGAACCCATTCTATTAAGTGAAGTATCCCAAGAATGGAAAAATAAGCACCACATGTACTCACCAGCAAATTGGTTTCCCTGATCATCACCTAAGTGCACATTTGGAATAACACCAATCGGGTATCGGACTGAGGTGGGGGGTGGGGGGAGGGGATGGATGTATACCTACATGATGAGTGTGATGTGCACTGTCTGGGCAATGGACACGCTTGAAGCTCTGACTTGAGGGGATGAGTGGGACACGGGCAATATATATAACCTGAACTTTTGTACCCCCATAATAAGCTAAAATAAATAAAAAATATAGAAAATAAAAAAAATTAGGGATTAAACACTCAAGAGAGTGTGGGTATAGACAAAGTAAAGGGGAAATGTCCCAAAGAAGGTGAGGGGGAATGTGATTCATAATACGGGTAGAGAGTTTAGCCTTTGCTAGATAGAGAAACATTCTTTGTTGTAACAGGAGAAAATGGAGATAAATAGGAAGTAGGTTTATAGATTCATGAATGGTAAGGCTTATATTAACTCAGCAAATCATGAGGAAATTCCATCAGCTTATTCTTTCATGGTTGTGCTTGGCAAGGATCACTAGAGGATAGTGTAGGAGACAGGGAATAGTCAGTTCAGGAAATGAAGTGAGCGGCTCAGGTTGTGATAAATAATTATACTACTGGGTAGAACAGTGATCCAAATGGGGATGGGAATCATAATTCTATAATTCATAATCACGGATTTATAATCATGCAACTGACATAACCAGTTGCATGATTTTTCTCCATCAATGTTTAGCTGCAGAGTGGAAAAAATATTGCTATAAATTCATTTATCCAAGGCTGGAGTTTGTTATGAGAAAGCTGAATGGGTGAGCATATTTACAAGAAAATTATTTTAATGTTTGTGTAATACTCCAAGCTAAATTAATTAGAAGGAATAGGAAGACCAATGGGTTCAGACAAGGTGAGACAATAAGTGGATAAAAGATATTTATTGGTTAAAGACGACTTACAAGTTAGGCACTTTAAGTACAGTGAAGGATTTGTGTGGTTTTGGGGAGATCACTGAACACTAAAATACCTGGTTTGGATAGTAATACAGTTTTTAATGATGAAAATATTAAGAGGGTTACACAGGTGTAGGTAGCTGAGGTACAAGTAGAAATAAAAACATTTAAAAAACCAAGAATCAATGTCTAGGGAAGGATCATTCACATATAGGCAGAAGTCATCCAAAGGTGATGACAGGTCAATGATATGATGACAAAGACCATGAGCATGGAGAGGATCTACGGGTTTCAATGAATAACGTAGTTTAAAGAAGTTAGTGTATGATAACAAAAATACAGAAGAGCTATATAATGAGTGTTAATATGTTCCAAAACCAGTTTTTGACATTTACTTATTGTCCTACAATTCAATTCAATTCTGAAACTAATTACCCAAAGTATGTGTCAGATTTCACAAGTTAAAGGCGAAATCCTTAAATTATGACACAAACTGAACAGAGTTAATGTCAGAGCCCACAGGTTGGTGATCCTACAGTTCCCAGCAAAACTACCTTTACTTTAGATACCAGCCCGGAGTGGGGTCCCCAGGCTGTTCACACGTCTCCTGATTTAGCTGCAAATTCAGGGGTTCCCATGACCCTCTTCAGGTTTAATTTTCACAAGAATGATTCACAGAACTCACAGAAAGCACTGCACTTCCAGTTACAGTCTTTTTATGAAAGATACAACTCACAACAGCCAAACGGAAGAGAATAATAGGTCAAGTTCTGCCTGGATGAGGCACAAAACCTCCTGTCCCCCACAGTCAGGGAGAGCCTATGTTCCCAGGTAGGAAGCCTGCCAAGCCACTTTGTCCAGTGTATGGACAAAGGTTTCTTACATAGGCATGACTGATTAAATCACTGGACATGTGATGAACTCAATCTCTATCCCTCCTCCACTTCCTAGAGGTCTGGGGGGTTCATGCTGACAGTTTCAGTCCTCTAATCATGTGATTGGT
This sequence comes from Lemur catta, assembly GCF_020740605.2. NCBI lineage: Eukaryota > Metazoa > Chordata > Mammalia > Primates > Lemuridae > Lemur > Lemur catta. Next base: position 4,342,556 of record NC_059149.1, on the reverse strand, counting down.
TTTTCTGACATCCAGGCCCCATTCTGAAGCTATCTAGGGGCTTCACCAGGAATCACTTAATTAGGATAACTAAGATAGTCCTAACATTCAGGAAATTCAGGATTTTTTAAGCTCTGTGCCAGAAACTGTCAGCAAAGATTAAGCATGTATTTTATTAAAAGAAGCAAGATTGTTTATTTACTTTCCATGTGTTGATCATAAGAAAAAAATTCTTTAGAGACAGATATACTTTGTTTAATATAATCCAAAAGTATAATACTATTGCGTTTACTCGGCACTCATGCCATTCTTTTGTGTAAATTATATGATATGAACTAAATAACAAGAACGATTAGATTTGTTCTTTCAAATGAGAAAGGAAACTACATTTATTGAGTGGTAAGTGAAGCAATTTGTAGGTATTGAATCATATGATTCTTAAAACAAGCTTATATGGGTAAGAAATTTAGAATCAAAGATCCAAAATCAACATTTTGTAAGCACAAATTGGATTCACTTCTGACCCCAGAGTCCACATTATTCCCATTAGTTCAATAAAATAAAACACAGTTGAATTATTAATAATAGATTTTATATTTTTAACAAAAGACTCTCTAGGGAAATTTCTATGTTATTTTTAGTGTGTTCTACAGTGACTACATATGAAGCTCTAATCCATTGGCCCCTGTAATCTACAACATTGATCCTTACTAAACATTTCAGGGAGAAAGTAGTTCATCCAATTTCTGCTTCTCTATACATCGTTAGAGTCAATTTCATTATATTCACTGTCAGTATGGTACAACAGATCAATTATTTCAGGAACAGTAATTCAAACATGTATGTTTGTGTGCATATGTGTTTATATATACACATATATAAATATATGTTTCATATTATATATATGTGTGTGTATTATCAGGCCATAAAATTTGATTTCAGAGAAAAAGAGAAGTATTCATTCCTATTGTTACATCTTGTCACTACATTTTCTCCCACTTTGTGCTAGTTGTGATATATTTAAAATAGTTTTGTCTCTGGATCATTAAATTCAGGTTAATGGGAGTAAACAATAGATGTTTGACCTATAGAATTTGACTTATACACATCCTTGTTCTTTCTATGTTCCTTATAATCAAGAAAGGGATTCTAAAATTTCCCCTGGTGACTGTTTGCCATGTTGTGTTATCATGATCCAGTAACGTAAATTTTAGGGTCTCCTAGTAAGGGAAACTTCCTTCAGAATTTTACTCTAAAATTGCCTCCTGTGAGTTTTCCTGCAGTGACTGGTTCATGGAGCTTGCGAACAGTTTAAATGTTAAGAAAATGAACAATGATTAATGGTGCCAAATTCTTACAGAGTCAGTATTTGCAATCTTTCAGCTGTATGCTATGCTGTAAGTCATAGAATACACATAACAACCCACAGGAAGTTTCTGCAGTATGAAAATAAAATATAACTAGACTGTCTTTTCACAGAAGGATTTCCCATTTAGACTAGAGAACCATTTCAGGCCACGTAACTCTAATGCTATGGTTCTCTCTTCTCTTCTGAGATATTTCACATTCCTGTCTCACTTGCCCTGCCCCCCTTTACTGTCAGCTTCATAACCCCAGTGTAAGTTCATGAAGAAATGGCAGGATTTGTACTTTTCTCAGGCTCTCAGGTTATCAGGTGATTTTTGATGCAAAGTTACACCAGTTGAAAGTTGGCTTTGAATGTTTTTGTATTTCTATAACCCCCCGAGAGTTTTGCTGTCATATTTGTCCTGGGCCAGTAGACACTTACTAGATCATGGTTGATTGTGAAATTATGAAAAAAGCACTGCCAAGCTGTGGCACTCTCCTTAATTTAGCTGATATCCCATTGCCAGAATTACTCCCACAACAATATAACATTCTACAGCCTAGGATAGAATTGTTAATCATAATGAAGAAACAATGCTCCTAGGAGTATGTGGCTATGATTGGAGTATAAAATTTTAAAAAGCCGATAAAGATTTTTTCTAGAAATATTTGTTATTTATAAATTTTGTCTTTTACAATTCTCAAAAATAAATGAAATATCCACAAATACATCAATTGTAATGCAAAATAATTTATATCCTAAATATTATTTAATCAAGTCATTGGAACCATTTCTCAGCAATGAGTGATATGCAACAACAATGTATTTAATACTCTAAATATACAGACAAAGTGAAGAGTAATCTCAGATCTTCCTTTCTCCAACAACCATTTATTGTGAGGATCTATAACATCAAACATCTAGAAGAGTTAACATTTATTATCATATTCAAAATTAATATAATCATTATCATTGATAATTTTCAGTCATTTACTGATCACGTAATAAATGTGTAATATCTAGAAAATTGATACAGATAATCTTTGTGAAGACATTATTATACAAGGTGAAATGGAAAGAAAGTTGGTAGCAATTAAGGAACCTATTTTGCCAGTATGAATCTAGCAGAATTGCCATAACTCTGATTCCCATATTGCAAATAAGGAAGGCAGCATATTATGTTTTTCTGTTATAGCCATTATTTCATACTTTGAGTTAGTATCAAGTTTAACTCATGGCTATGGCATTGTATATTGAATATATTAATGTACTAGTGAAGGCAAATATAAAATCAGGGATTCTAGTGTTAATATGAGACAATGGAGAATTAGGTGAAAAAATTATTAAATGGAGCAAATGTTGTCATTATGCAATAATAAGTTAATGCAATCATTAATAAATATATAACCATCATTAATGTTATGTATAAGATCATTATTAAAATACATAAATGAACTGCTATGTTAATTTTTATAAATAATCATTTATTTTTATAAATACTAAACAAAGTTCTAAAATTGCTAAGATTAATTATATAAACTATATAAAGAACATACAATGTATTTCAGAACATTCACATTGTTGTATGAAAATAATAGCAGAAATCTAAAAGTGTCAAATTAACTATGTCAGAAAGTAAATTTTGAAAATCAAGAAGACATAGTTCTGCTGTCCAAGAAGTGTGGAAAGTCAGGCGGATACTGTGAGATGCAAGAGGAGTGCCAGAATCCTAATGGTGGGAAAACACAGATAATATCACTTTCTGCAAGAGCAAGTCCCATTCTCAATGAGAAAATACTGATAATTGTTAAATCAGAGCACATACCAATGAAAAGTTAAAAAAAAAAAAAAAAGGAAGGCTGGACATGGTGGCTCACGCTCATAATCCTAGCACTCTGGGAGGCAGAGGCAGGAGGATCACTCGAAGTCAGGAGTTTGAGACTAGCCTAAGCAAGAGTGAGACTCCATCTCTACTAAAAATAGAAATAAATGATCTGGACAGCTAAAAATATATATAGAAAAAAATTACCCGGGCATGGTGGTGCACGCCTATAGTCCCAGCTACTCGAGAGGCTGAGGCAGGAGGATTGCTTAAGCCCAGGAGTTTGAGGTTGCTGTAAGCTTGATGCCACGGCACTCTAGCCCAGGCAACATAGCAACATAGGGAGACTTTGTCTAAAAAAAAAAAACAAAAAACAAAAACAAAAAAACCCGGAAGATAGTTAAAAAGTGTACAGGGCTTCAATTATCAGGATGGCACTGATTCTAAGGAAGAAGCAGGTAACTTCTGCTTCTTGGCAAAAGAAATGTAGGGACCTGTGGGGATTCAATGGTGAAAGAAGCAAAGGAAATAAAAGAAAAACAATTAAGATACATCATAAATAAAAGAAAGTAATAATTATATGAAGAACAAAAGAGTTGTGAGATGCTAATCAGGTTTATTAGCTCTAGAGCACCTTCTTTTGAAATGATAAACTATTGTTTCTTAAATAGGTGATAGTCATATTTGGCAGGGAAAAATTGGCAATCTTTTTATTTTCTTTTATTAAATATGGTATATGTGTACCATGGAGTACTACTCAACTACAAAAAAAAAAATGGTGAACTAGCACTTCTTATATTATCCTGGCTAGAGCTGGAGCCCATCCTTAGAAGTGAAGTACCACAAGAATGGATAACCAAGCACCACATGTACTCACCATCATATTGGTGCTAACTGATCAACACTTCTGTGCTCACATGGAAGTAATATTCATTGAGCATCGAGTGCTGGGTGGGTAGGAGGCGGATAGTGGGGATGGGTAAACTCACAATCAATGAGTGTGGAGCACACTGTATGCAGAATGGACATGCTTGTAGCTCTGGCTTGGGTGAGGCAAAGGCATTATATGTAACCAAAATGTTTGTATCCCCATACTATTCTGAAATTTAAAAAATGAATAAATAAAAGAGTCAAAATTAAAGAAAAAAGCTAAGCATAAAGGGATGATAAAGTTACAACCTTCTAGAAATCAGATCATGGGACCTCTCAGTCTCCATAATCACTTGAGCTAATTCTTCATAATAAATACATCTTAACTATATATTGTTTTAGAAATTAGGAATACATAAAACCAAAAAAAAAACAAAAACAAAAAAAGAAAATATTCTTTTATGGACCTTATATTCTATTAAGATGAAAAGAGAAATAAAGCATAAGTAATTGAATATAATATATATGAGGCAGTGCTATTTCTACAAAGGAAAATAAAGAACTAAAGAGTGAAGGGTCTTGATATTTTAAGAGATATCTTTAGAGAAGAACTCTCTGGCAAGTCATTTGGAGAAATATTGATGGTATTTTCCTGAAGAATGTTAGTACATCCTGTGCACAGAATATCTCTGAGAAAAGTATTACAGGGAAAGAGAACAAGTACATAAAAAAGTGTTCAAATAGAACATACACAACAGCTTAAGAATAGTAAAAAAAAAAAAATTAGATGGACATGTGTCAGCAATTGACAATATAATTAGTTAACAATGAGAAAGATTATGTTGGGATGTAAACCCAATGTAAGAATTTTAAATTTTATTATTAATCAGAAAGAAAGCCACTAAAAGAGTTTTAAGAACAGGAGTTACATGATTTAACTTATTTCAAAGATTTTCAGGATCAATTGTGGAAAATATTTTGAGAAGCAAGAATGGAAGGATGGGACATTAATACAGAAAAATTTCACAAGTGTAAAGATGACTGGGGGTGATGTGAGTGGTGAGAAAATAAATTGAATTCTGGATAGCTTATTAAGGTAGAGCTTGCAGGTTTTATGATAAAATGAAGGTGAGGGAAAGAGAAGTTAAAGGTGGTTCTAAGGGTTTTTTTTTAAGTGGAAAGAGGGAGTTGCTATATCCTGACGTGGAAAAGGCTGGAGAGAATCCAGTTTTAGTGTGGGGAAATCAAGAGCTTGTTTTTGGACATGTTTAAAGTGAAATGTCTTTTAGACCTCCAAGGGTGAACCAAATGCTTGGATACAAAAATCTAGGTCCAACATATTGCTTGATAAATCCTCCTGTCAAAAGATGTAATCAAATCCCCTTCCCCTTTAGTGTGGAGTTGGACTTAGTGACTGCTTTCCAAAAACTAGAATGTGGATGAAGTGATGAGGTATAAGTAAGTATAGAAGACATTGTATTTCCTCCTTGTGCTCTCTCTCTCTAGGATCATTTGCTCAGGAATAAATCAGCTACCATGCCACAAGAACACTCAAGATGGTCTATGAAGAGGTCGATGTGGCAAGGAATTGAAATATACTAAGAGCAATCAGAAAGAAATGAAGACATTCTTTCCACAACTATCTGAGTGAGATATCTTTGAAGGGGATCCTCCAGCCCTAATCAAAGTCAGTCAAGTTTAAAATGACTGCACCCCAAGTTGAAGTCTTAACTGCAACCTCATGAGACGCCTAAGCCAGAACCACTCAGTTAAGCCATTCTCAACTTTTTAAATGAAGGAAACTATGGAATAACAAATATCGTTTTAAGCTGAAAAAATAAAATCTAGTTCCAGAGAGAGATAAGAGCAAGATACAAATAGAGAATCATCAGAATAGAAACGGTGTTTAAAAACATACGATTGAATGAGATCATATAGGGAGGGAGTATAGGTAAAAAGACATCATCTTAGACTAGTTATTTCTAAGAATGGTCGCAGAAGTTTCTGGTGCCAAAAAGAATGTTTACTAATTGATCATGAAGTTTCATATGTGTGTGTATATATATATATATATATATATATATAGAGAGAGAGAGAGAGAGAGAGAGAGAGAGAAAGAGAGAGAGTGCGCATGTGTGTGTGTGTGTGTGTGTGTGTGTGTGTGTGTGTGTGTAGTTGAAGGGGTGTGGACTGTGTGGGGACTGGCAGTTGTACCATTTAGTTTTCTCCAGATGACAGAGATCAGCAGTTTGGGGTCTGCTTATAATTTAGTATCCTCTTCCACGCATTCTCTCTGAATGACAGCCTCCATGAAAAATATTTTTGCATGCTTTCCTGTTCAAATCCAACTCTTCTTCCCTTCTATGAACCACCTCTCAGATGCCATTCCCCTTGTTAAAACAGCACACTGCTGATTTTTGCTTTTTCCTCTCATGAAGTGCTATCACTTTAGACAACTACTCTTTGCTAATTATTTCTGAGAACAGTAATTGCATTCATCTTTCTTCAGTGTCTTCGCACACCTTGGTTTGATCTTTAGTAACTTTGACAGCCCTTCCTCATGTGTATTGGTTTGGGGTTACAAATCACTCATAGTTTTAGAGAAGTTAGTTTGCAAATTTACTCATTAATCTTGTTGTTTTGATATAATTGTAATGACCTTAAGTTTGTGGAAGAATGGACTTAAACTCTCAATGGTATCTGAAAATGAAAATAAATTGTTTCCTGGTTTATGATAAAAAATATTTATTTTTCTTTATCTTTTCTGGACATGTCTGCCCTTTCCTTCTATTACCACTCTAGGACTAAAAAATATTAACTTGAGTTGACCTTAACAACAGCTTATAAAAGTGTACAGTTTACTTAAATTCTCTTTTATCTGACCTTTACTAGACTTGGTTAAGATGGATTATTCCGGTTTATACTGTAAAAAGATTTTTCAGTCCTAGGGTGGCCTTGTAATTCTTTATACAACTTCTCAAGAGTCATATTATTAATAATCTGCTGAGAATATTTTTTAAAATGGATTTCTTCCCATTGACTAGTATATTTTCATTATAAGTTAAAGAGACTTTGAGGTGAATGATTTAAGCTCCAAGATACAACAGATATTACATTTCTTAACAATTACTTTATGCCTCAGTTTGTATGAGGCACAGAGCTAAAGATCAATTTTTCTCTACCTGACAAGTGCCAGGTTTTGTAAAACTTCTCTGATTATAGAGTATTTTCCTTTTAATAAGTGTTAATGAAAACAGCAAAGACTTAAGTAAGAAAGAGGCTTGAATTTTCTCCTAGGTGAAAAAGAATTATGACTACCTAACTGCCAAACAACATGAGAATAAAGACTTGTACATCTTAGTGTAATAATCCATTGAATAAATGTACTGATTTTGCTTTTTGCATTTTAGGTAAATAATCAAAATATATCTTCCTTTGCTATGCTTACAAATGCTAGATGCATTTTTGTGAGCTAGATTCTTAAATCTACTTATTTAATTCAAAGGAAAGCAAACAGCTTTCTTGAAGTTATAATTTCAGTATTTTGCATCTAATTGGTTGCAATTGAATAAATATATATTTTTTCTTACAAGGTTAAACACATAAGCAGCAGTGTTTATGCTATTTAATTGTGATTAACCTGTGAAAAATTCATCGTGTCCTGAGATGTGCATAGCTTATTTAAAAATTATATATAAAGATTTGAAGAATAAGAATGGCTTGACAAGTAGGCAGCCACAAAGAAACCAACTCATAAAGGGAAGAGGATCAAACAGGAATATAGCAGGCATATTCACACCGTCGGCTGCAGTGTCTGGCTACACTCCAAGGGGGTTGAAAGAACAAGCAGACATGAAATATAGAAAAAAAAAATAGAGACACGAATCTCAAGGTGGAGAAATGAAAGACCATTTGACATTCAAAATGATTTTTTAATTTTACATTTTTGGCACACAGTCAATAAACTTACCTCAGCTTCACTTAGTTAACAATACATGCAACTATTTTCCTAAATCTGAGGAAAACAACACAAAAGAATGCATTAAAAAATGTTTCTGCTAAATAAAATGAATCTCCCATTTTAGTTTTCATCAATTTCCCATAACATATCAGATAATGCTGGTAAATTATATATGAAAGGTTCGATTCAGAATGTCAGTTTACAAGTCATTAAATCCTTTGACAGTATTTAATATATTTTTAAACTTTATTGCAAGATCAAATGGCAATTAAGTGTAATGTTTTAATTAACCTTTGCAAAAATATTTTAGTTTTTACTTTTTATTTATTTGTTAATTATCCATTACTTTAAATTTTAATATTTACATTTATTTTCGTTTTGTTTTTTAAAATTCCAGCTCATGAAACATCTATATAGCAATTAATTGGTTTTGAATTAGGTTACTTTAAAATTCTCGTGTTTAAAAGTATATAAAGATGACAATAGGGCAAATAACCCATAGGCAGGGATCACAAAACCATGCTACATTAAATGGGATAAGATCTGAGGATATATTAGCTTTTTTTTTTTTTTTGACAGAGTCTCACTCTGTTGCCCAGGCTAGAGTGCCGTGGCATCAGCCCAGCTTACAGCAACCTCAAACTCCTGGGCTCAAGCAATCCTTCTGCCTCAGCCTCCCAAGTAGCTGGGACTACAAGCATGCACCACCATGCCAGGCTAATTTTTTTCTATGTAGATTTTTAGCTGTCCAAATAATTTCTTTCTATTTTTAGTAGAGACCGGGTCTCTCTCTTGCTCAGGCTGGTCTTGAACTCCTGACCTTGAGCAATCTTTTCACCTTGGCCTCCCAGAGGGCTAGGATTACAGGCATGAGCCACCGTGCCCAGCCTATATTAGCTTTTAATAAAAGGTTATTTTGAATAGAGGAATAGTAATTTTTTAATCCAGTGATTAAAGATACAAAGATCCTTCAATTTTCATGTTTTCGAATACAAATCTTAAATAAATAATGCTTTTTGGGTGGGATGGCAGTAATTATTAAATGGCCATAATAAGAAAAATGGGTAATTACTAACGGAATTTCTGTATTTAAGAGTATGTACTCCTTACATTCTGATAAATGCTGACATAATTCCCTTCCACAGGCTCCTATGAATTAGACTTTCTCCACTGGACACCTTTGCCTATTAACAGGCAAATATTTACATTTTAATGTTGACTTAATTTGCATGACCTTGATAAATTTTGAGTCAGTAAATATTTTCATGTTTTTATTGGTAGTTCATATTTACCTTTTGTGAATTGAGTAAATATTCACTATTCACACTTTCAATAAATTTGTTTGTTTCTTTCAAGGTTAACATTAGCTTTTTTGTTTTATATCTTTTGCATTTGTTTTCTCCCTGCCAATCTTCCATTTTGCTCTGGAAGATCATCCCCATCACCAACATTAAAAGATATGTTTTTAATGTAAATGCTATAGAGTTTATTCTACACATTAATGTATAACCAAATGTAAGTAATCATCAATGGGCCCTAAAATCAATTTCCATTCCCAGTTCCTTAAGAAACTGATAAATACTTAAATCTTGGACTTCTGTGTGCATTTGGCTGAACCCATTTTTTATTTCAACGCTTCACTGATTTGACAAGGACATATTACAGTATACAGGATTTCTATTAGAACTAGTTCTTTATCAAGTCCCATTGATATTATAGTAGTGGGAGAGTTAACTTGAGAAAATAATGTTTTTCTCTCATCTTCATTTTACTTACCAGGTATATAAATTATTTTGCTCTGGGATTGTGATTTGGAGAAAAATTTATTGGAAGCATATTTTGAAATTTTGTGAGAATGAACTGTGGAAGTTTTCTATCTTCTTTATAGTTAGACCTGAACATGCATTCTTGAAGTGCAGAGGGAAAGGTCAGTGGGAATATTGTTGTCTGTTAGGAAAAAAATGAAAAAAAATTCTACTGGGATCTTTGCCTAGGATAAGTAAGTAAAAACATTATGGTTTTTAAGGGAAGTTGTGATTATTTAGTTTTGTTCAGTGTTACCATTCTCAGCTTTATTTTCATTCTGGCTCTTGGTTTATGTGTTTCAAATGGAATGATGTGCTGTATCTACAATATCAAATTGTGACTCAATTCTGATGGAATTTCAGTACAAAAAATGACTTATTCCATTCAATTGAATTCATATAGTATCTTTATGTCTCCTATAAACTAGTGATTTTCAATTTAAATAAAATTAAAAGCATTTTCAGGCTGAGCAGCTTATGTGATATTTACACATTTTCAATCCATCAGAATTTTTGTACTAACTATATCTGTCCTGTAACTTCTGCTATCAATGCTGTCCCCTTTAAGTATTTGCCTCCATAATGTTCTTTTCCAGGAGAGTAATAAAGTGCCTGGAAGGGCATAGAAATGTCTTCCAACGTGGGAAGAAAAGAGCAATTTCCCTAAAGGGTAGAGAAAGTGGAAAATTATTTAAGTTAGATTGTCTGTGTTTTATACAATTAAATACAGAGAGGAGACAGAAACAGATTTCTTAGAAGCCAAAATATGCTAAAGATACAAAATATCTTTCCTCTACATTTTGAACACTTTACTACTATTTAAACATGTCAAAGGCTCAGCAATCTGTGAATATCTTTGAAGAAAGTTATAAAGATTTTCTAGATTTAGGAAAATAAGGCCAAGCTATATAAATATAATCTTTAGTCCTGTTTTGCCCATCAGCATGATTATCAAAATAAGATTTGAATTTCAGTAATGAATTTTGTTACTTTCCTTCCTCAGCATACAAGAGTATCTTAAACTGAGCATTAAATTAAAAAAAAAATTTATACAGCTCCCTGTAATGAATGATAAATATATTTTATTTGTTTTGCATTACCATAAATCTTACACTAATTGTTAAGCCCAGTGGTTATATTTGTTCCAATGTGAATAAATGTATTTTAATTAACAGCAATACAGTAAATTATTTTCTCTTCTGTGCCATCTTTGTTGGTGTACTCATTTTGATGGGTGTTCACTTTTACATTAACCAGAGAACTGTGTTCTATTTTCTCCTTTCATGTTCAGAGATTTGCTTCAGATGGCCTCCTATTCAGTATCTTTTGTTTTTCTCTGTATTGTTTTCATTTCTATCAAGTTTCACAAATAAGAAAATAAAAAGCCTTATCTGTATTATTATTCTTGTTCTTCAGTAGTGTTTTGACTAAATATAAACACTCTTTTCTTACCCGAAATTTCTAAGCACATTATAATCCATTTCCTCGGTATACTTTTGACCTCTTATTTTTCCCTTTGTAAATGATGTCACTCTCTCTTGTACAGTGATGTGACCTCCTTGTTTTTTCCTCCAACATAATTTCTACCATAATAGAATCTAAAGGACATTGAAACCCTTTATTATAAATTTTGAGAGGATACTTTGATTAAATTATCAATGTTACTTTTAGTCTGTTGAATAAAAACATGTCTGTGCAATATTTACTTCTACTTGGTAAAAAACTGTATGAGACTACCTGTGAAAATTAGAAAAGAATAGCTTTTAACATTGTATTTAATCCTTTTTTAAACAATTCTAGGTCACGTATAAAATCTAAAGTGATTTTAAAACATGTTTTCTTAACCAATTTTGTTTATTTTTACTCTTTACAAACTATGCCTTTATTCTCTAGGATGCACTTTTTACATTCTTCTCTATTCAATACTTAGATTTCTGTCATAGTTTGTCTCCAGAAATGCATTTTATTGATTCAAATCTCTATTCAATTTCTAATTCATATCTGCTTCCAAAATTATTTTTTAGTCAACTAGTTTAAATTGCATCAAAATATTTGTCCTGGAGTCAGATAGGATACCTTTTAGTGTTTATTAAATTTTGAGTAAATGTCACATTTTAATAGATGTTTGTTTTATGTTGGTCAAACATCGTAATTTTATTATGCACAAAGTATAAATTAGTTGATACTTATTTTCAGGCATCTTAAAAATACAGAAACTTGTAACCTCATTTTAAGTGAAAAGTTATTTAAAATGTGCTTTGAATGAAAACTTTGAGGAAAAGCAATGTAACTTTCACTCTTCTCGAGAAATTTTCATTAAATTATCTTAGTTTATGCACATCTTACTTGTACATAATTTGGTTAAGAAATATTAGGAGAAACATATTTTGATTTTCATTAAAATTTGCTTCTGTCTTCCCAAAAGTTCAATCTCAAGTCAATTTTGAAGGTGGGTCCCATTTTCTGAGGAGTCAATATTTACATGACAGATATATGTCGTTATCTAATAGCAGAACTGATCCTTTGTGATTTTTCTTTTTTTGATGGTTTCTTTTCCTATGACAAGATGGGAGTATCAGGGTCTTCCACACCTTGGCTGCTTCTTTGGCTTTCTTCTTTCTATCATTTTTGAACATCTCTTTAATAATGGAGGATGGATTGCAAAACTATGAATTTTTGTCTAACATCCCATTTCTCATTGTTCCTATTATTTTTAAGTAGATCAACAGATTTTTAATCTGATTTTATGTTGGTCTGACTTCTGGCATTTACTAACATTGTAACTTATACCAAGAAAAAAATATATATATGTTGTTGTTTTCTTTTGTTTTTAACCTCTAAGACACTTTATTCTTCTTCAGGAGCATCTACTCTTTTTTCATGAGTTTTGAGTGACATATTATCACCTACCCCTCACAGTAGCCCATAGTAAGCTCATTTTGTTTTCCTTGAGAACTTTCTAAAAAAAGTCAACTTTCGCTAGTCCACTAAAATCTTCATGGCTTCTCTATCACCTCACTGGTAAAGGATAAAGCCACCATCTGCATTTCAAACTACCATGTTCATCGGAAAGTCAGACCTGCTTTCAACGTTTCAGGATTCCCTTCTGCATGAGTCCATCTTTTATTACAGAGCACATGTACTCACTTTCTCAGGTTCTGTTGCAGTGAGGGCTCAGGTGTGTCATCTTGACCCCACCCCCCTCCAATTCTCTACATCTGGACTGGAATTAAAAGGTAGGTAAAAGGATTACAGGTAATAGATTTGAGCAATCATTCCAGCAGCAGAGGTTGAAGTATCCAGAGTTCAGAGGTTGCAATAGAGTTTTAAGTTGAATATTAATTATGTTAGCAATAAAAGCTACTATAGATCAGCAACAATGTCTTCACATAAATAGTTCTGTCCTGTAACTCTGGATAATTTTTCATAGCTATGAAGCCTCCAGTTCTGGTTCTTTAGCCCTCTTGGCAAGATTCTATGTACTCTACTGCTTCTTTCTGTAAGGATGATTTCTGGTTAAATTAGCCAGAGATGATTTCTGTTACTTCAATTAAGTTCTCATTTGATAAAATATATAAGGCTTGATTTTTAAAAAATCACAAATAATTACTATAGTATCACCTTTTACCTAAAGGGGTACGAATTCAAGACTTTTGTTTTTAGTGTATATATTAACAAATTTATAAAAACAAAAAAATTAATATAATGTGTGTCTGTATATATGCAAAGTTATTCCTTATCCATGGTGACCAAAAAGTGATAAATATATCCCCATTAGAAAAAATCTTCCAGAATTAGTAAGTTAGCGTTACCAGCAGGCAGAACTGAAGTCTTAATATTTGCACAAATAGGGATGAAAATGAAATGTATTTTACAACACAGAAGGAGAATAATAGACTTAGATTATGTACTTAATTCTGTCACCACTAAGCTCTACACCGATTTGAAAGCCATTTAATCATTTCTTTGCCTTATTTATTTCCCTGTTGAGTTAGATGAAGCCCTCATAATACTCCTTCCTGTAAATTTTCAGACTCTTTAATACATATTCCTAAAATAAATTAGGTAAATAGCAAAAGCTAAACACATTTGGATTTTTTTAAATTATTAAAGTATTTATGTCAACTAAATCTGAAATTATAGAATTAGCCATAGAGCAATTTGGACAGTGGCCATGAGATATGGAAGAAAAATACCTTATCTTAAAGATGCTCTTGTGAGACTTTACTAAAACTTCCAAAATTCAAAGCCAGTTGCTTTAAAAGCTCCTTTCCCTGCATAATCATTGCTAAAGCCGGTTAATCCATCTTTAAAATTACAAAAAGAGAAAAAAAAAAAAAGATGCCGTGTGTCTCCTGGCAACTGCTTTTGGCAATTTAGCGGGGTAGGTTGTCTCTTTACTCAATTTCACTTTTCCCATCTGCAACAGTTTCTCATGTGACAGTTTCTCTCCATGGGATTCTGGCAACTCAACCAACATCAGTTCCTGTAAATATTGCCATAAGAAAGAAATTTTTAAAAAGCTCATTTCCTTAATGTACAATTAAAATTTTCAAGTTTTAGTTAATATTTAATGACAAACTAAGACAACACTCTCTTTGACCAAATAATATGAAACTTTTTGTACCATGAAGGCTTTCCTTTTATTCCATCAATTAAATCTCAGCAGACTGAATACTCTGTTTTCTTTATATTTTCCTGAGGAGAATGGAAAGTTCCTAAAATAGGCACAGAGATTTATCTTCTCCAAGGTTATCCTTGTTTTGTTCATTTTGGGTCAGAGACCAGTTAGACTCCTAGTTGGAGTCCTGATTTCTTTTTCAACAAATCCAACAAGGATTGTAATGTGATTTGCTTTCTTTATCACATTGGAAGTTTGATTTCTCCCAAATTCAGGTCTTTCCTTTGCCCCATGTTTGTTGATTCAGAGCCTCATACATACAATGCTATAAAACTCAAGCAGATTTCATAGACAAATGTGACTACCATAGCAAGTTACATGCTAAACCAGTAGTGCTCAACGATTGTGGGATTGCTAAATGCAGGGCACTTTCGACGTTTGCAGGGACATTCTTAGTTTCCACAATAGCATGGGAATGCTGGAACAGACAATGGGAAGGGGACAAGGATGTTAGATTTGCTGCCTATTGTTTATTGTCAGTTTACATCCATTCCTATTCTCACTCTACCACTCCCACTGCTCTCCTGGCCCCAATCTATATTGGAGTTGTAATAATTAATTCTATAGATGTCCTTGACGATAGGTTAAGATATTTTTGTTTAGGTTACTCCAATGAAATGCTCTTGCTATAGATTTGGAAGGTGGATGTAAGATGAATGCCATCTTCCTGTGACTGCTGCCATTTGCCACTTAGTTTAAGAAAGGTGGTTTTACTGCATTTGATTCCATTTTCTGTTAAAGAACTCTCTGTTTGCCAAAAAATACAAACAAACAAAAAACTAAGGAAAGTAGCTCTGACTTATTTATATGACTCACTGATGGCAGCTTTGGGTGACCACACCCCAGTCTTTGTTGCCCTAAGACTGCTGCCTCTGTTCTATCTTTGCCAGACCTAGACCAGCAGAGCTAATACTAGAAATAGGAGCCTTGTAGTAGGAAATTATAGATTTTGGGGGAAACTTTGCAAGCTGAACCCCAATTCACTCATATTGTGTCCTGGAATGTTCATGGTGAGTCACATAATGAAAATTTCTTCTGTGTTCCATGAGATTTTTGGAACACCTTCATTTGGAACACCTCCAACACCTTCATTTTATTTTTAAATATATTTACATTTGATTTATATGAACTCTAGAAAATACAAATCTAATATACAGTGAGACAAAGCAAAGCAATTATTGCCTGGGGCCCCAGGGTTGGGGCATAGTTGACAAGGAAAGGTCACAAGGAAATTCTTTGAGTGACGGAAATGTGCTCTATGTTGATTGTGGTGGTAGTTACGCAGGTGAGTACATGTATCAACATTTAAAGAAATGGATACTTAGAAGCATATTATTCTATGTAAATTATATCTCTGTAAAGTTTTAAATTATTTAAATATTTTAAATTATTAAATTTTGCATACGGTATGCCATTTACTAAAACACTTTTTTATATATAAAATCTCTTTAAAATTATAAGCACATAGAACTTAACTCTTTTTAACATATGTAAACACAAACAATTTTTACACAGTTTTAATATACTCAGAATTTTTCAGGAGTACTACTTCTTTATTTCAGAGAGGTTGCTTTGTTTGGAACTTTTCCAAAAGTATTTTATTCTTCCTAAACATATCAACAATGCAAATATGTTTGTCCATGCAACACACTAAACTAGTTTTCATCTGTGTTTTTTATATTCATAGTGATTCTAAATATATATGCAAATGTCTGATTACTACACAGGGGCTTCTAATGTAATTGTGCTTGTCTATTTACACTATTGAGTTATATAATATTGCATTACAAACTCCTTATTTTATTTCTTCTTTATTTGACAGTAAATTTTTGAAACACGTTGTCATATTGCAGTAAGAGATAGAAAGCTTGGTTAGGCTGCTAATCAAACTGTTCATTCATTCTAAGACATATCCTACTTGTGATAGGTATGATTTGAAGCACTGAGTATACTGCAGTAACAATGATTAAAAAGAAGAACAAGTCCCTTCCTGTACAGATTTTACTTTCTACTGGGGTAGGCAGAGAGTAAAAATAAGTAAAGTCTACTGCCTAATAAAAAAAATTAAAAAAATAAAGTCTACTACTTAAACATTAACATACAAATTTGATAAATTTCCCCTGAGGTTAATTGTTATAGTATTTCTCACATTCTGGAAGTATAATGTTGAATAAGAATCTAAAAAACAAAAACAGAATTTCACTGTGCATTCAAACAAACAAAATAAATAAGAGCAAACCTTCTCTCAGTTCAATCTGCTATCCCTTGTGTTGTGTTGGATTTTCTAGGAAGAAAACATTGAGATGAAGTCAAGGTGCAGAAGGTGTACTGGGGAATGACACTTGTGAAATAAAAAGGTAGAAAGCAAATTTAGCCATTAAGAGGCATCAGATCATGATGTTGGAGCCCTGGAACAAATATCATCTAATGGAAAAGTCCCAACTGGGCAGAAATGGCTAGGCCCTAGCATTACAATTTTGCTTAGTCCTTGGCTGGGTGTCATTCCCAGAAAAGCTCATCCTGAACTACCATCACTTTGTTGCCAATGGCTAGGGCCACCCTGAGAAGACTGTGATCTTGGCTTGAATGTACAGGTAGATTTGAAAGAAGCTAACAGCTGGAGGCTGTCAGAAAACCATATTCCTAACAGCTGCACAGTAAATCATTCCTTGAAGAGAAATCTGAATTTCTGAGTCTGCCAATGTTATCTCCTGGAAATTCAAAAAATTTGCGGTGGTGTAATTGCCAAATAAACAGGTTTTTTTCTCCTCCTCTGGGCTTTATGATGGTATAGATGTCAATCATTTTTGCTTCCAAACCATCAATGCTTAATTGAATGGGTCTCTATCCCTCATTCTTTCATGAACAGGTTGATCAACATATACCACAGATAATTCTCTAAGTAGAATTCATGGCCTGTTTATTTTCCATATTCACAATCTCCTACTTTTCTCTGTATTTCTCTGCCCCAAATATTCTGTGTGTCACTGCCTTTGTTCTGGAGTTGTTAGTTCCCTGGCAAGAGAATTGTTCACATTTATCTGTAGTAGAGAAACTCCTTTAATAGATTCCCAAAGCAAAAGTTCCTATTTTCCTTACTTAACTAAGTCTGGAGGTCTGGGGGCTCATTGGGAATTATACAATATTCTTATATTATTAAATAAATATAAATATGTCCCATGTTTTCCACCTTAAAAATTTGCCATTTACCTGAATTTTTTTTTTTTTTGTTTAAATCTGACATAGAATAACCTTTGGAACACCGATGACAGGAGTAACATTTTTTTCAGGCAACTTTTTCCCTGCAGTAGGTGGCCCTGACCTTATCTCTCTGAATGTTTTATTTTTATTCCTTTCTACTGTTCTTATTTTCATTCTAGCACGTCAAGTTGAATCTTCAAAACTTTGATATATTTTTCTTCCCTGTCATGTATAGAATTTGCTCAGTCTGTACCATCTTTTGACTGGAAGGTCAAAATCTGTCTTTAAGTTGATTCCATTGTTCACAAAATTTCTGAATTTATCTTTCCTAACTTCAAGTAATATTTTTTTTCCTGAAGCTAAGTCTGAGGTCTTCTACTGACCATAATGTTCAGTTGACCATTTAGAACTCTTAACTTTTTGAGTTAGAATACTTGAATTATTTTTAGTAGTAAGCTCTCTCTTTGTCTCTCTTATCTCTCTTTTGCAATTGAATCTCTATAAAGTTTCATTCAGATGTTGCTCAATGTATATCTAGGTGTTACCATTTGTTTTCTATGTAATACTCTCACCCTTTTTTCTATTGGTTTGTTAATAAATTCTAACAACATCCAGAAAAAAAGAGAGAAGAGGATGCATTTTAGGGGTTTTATTTTTTTTCTTCATCATACCAATGAACTTATTCATCTAAGACAGTGAGTCTTCATCTGAGTTGCCTAGGTTGTTTTCTTAAAATGTGCATAACTTATCCTTTTGCCAGATGTTATGAATTAGCATTTCCATAGGCAGGGCTTGAGAAGATGTATTTTTTTAAAAGTATCCCAGGTGTTTTTTTTTTTTTTTTGCACTAGTATCATCATCCCAATAGGAGCTTGTAGCTTGTATTTGATTGGCCCCTGTATCTGTATTTCTGGTCCTTGTGCCTACAGATAGGATGAGGTTGGAAAGATGCCTGAGCTCTCCTTAGAGGCCAAAGACAATATTCAACTGTAGCGGCTGCTTTTCATTCCTGAGCTTGGTAGCAAATGAATGAATAATTACTCAAAACACACAGTGTTTCCAGAAAAGGGAAGAGGCCAAAGTCTGAAGGAGAAAATGGCCTCCTCAGTTAAGTTTCTCCCCATATTTATTTCCAACGACACATGCAAAAGGTCAGGGCCCTTTCCTAATTTCTCTAACAACTTTCACACAGGTCAGCTGTTTTCAGCTGAACTTTGCATGCAGCAAACAAGCAGCTTCTGGCAGGTGTTTTTGCCTGACACTTCATTCACCCTGCTCAGGTTCTTTCCATCCATCCATCCTTTCTTCTAGGCCCAGTCCCCATATTCAACCATACCTTCACAACTAGAATATACACTGTTTGATCACTTTTAATGTGATTCTTTATTCAATATGTTATTATCCCATTTGGATTCCCTTAGCCCTTTATTCATAATGATGTTAGACCCTATTTGTGGGAGACCATATTTGATAGGTTTGTGTTTTAGGGTAGTGATATTTACGCAAATCATTTGGGATGTATCCTTTTTGGCTAAATTTCAAGAGACTTTGTGTAACCTGGACAGTATTTTATTCTTTAAATTCTGAAATAATCTCTAAATCTCAGCTTACTTTTTAAAATAAGAATTAAAAATTTAAATAAGAATGTTGTGAGTTTCATTAATTGTATATGAGCAATGCTTTCTATTGAGATTTTTTCCCAAGGATAATATTTTAGTAATATTCATTACCTAAGTTTTAAAAACCACACTGCTTTTTGTGTTAGTCCATTGTGCATTGCCATGAAGGAATACCTGAGGCTGGGTAATTTATATGGAAAAGAGGTTTATCTGGCTTATGGCTCTGAAGGCTGTCCAGGAAGCATGACACTGGCATCTGCTGCTGGTGACGGCCTCAGGAAGCTTTCAATCGTGGCAGAAGGCAGAGGGGGGCAGGTGTGTCACATGGCAAGGGAGTGGGTGCGAGAGAGAGACAGAGGGATGTGCAAAGCTCTTTCAACAATCAGGTGTTGTGAGAACTAGTAAAACAATAACTCAATTATTACCACAGGGAGGGCACCAAGCCATTTATGAGGGATCCCCCTCTGTGACCCAAACACCTCTCACTTGGCCCCACCACCGACATTGGGGAACAAATTTCAATATGAGATTTGGAAGGAACAAATATCCAAGCTGTATCACTCTTATTGATTATTCATCATTATAGATGATTTTAACCCAAAACCTCTTCTTAGATTAGCTTAAACAAGGAATCTTACATACTGGGAAATTCAGAAGTGCTTTGGACTATTTACAATAGCAGCTCAATGATATAAACAAGTCAAGTGTTTATTTAATCTCTCTGCTCTTAATCCTCAGTATCAGCTAACTACTGGTGGCAGTTAGCTGCTGGGTTTGGATGCTTTCTTTCTTTCTTTTCTTTTCTTTTCTTTTTTTTTTGAGACAGAGTCTCGCTTTGTTGCAGGCTAGAGTGAGTGCTGTGGCGTCAGCCTAGCTCACAGCAACCTCAAACTCCTTGGCTCAAGCGATCCTCCTGCCTCAGCCTCCCGAGTAGCTGGGACTACAGGCATGCGCCACCATGCCCAGCTAATTTTTTTCTATACATATTTTAGTTGGCCAGATAATTTCTTTCTATTTTTAGTAGAGATGGGGTCTCACTCTTGCTCAGGCTGGTCTCAAATGCCTGACTTCGAGCAATCCACCCTCCTCGGCCTCCCAGAGTGCTAGGATTACAGGCGTGAGCCACCGCGCCCGGCCAGGATGCTTTCTTATTCACTTCTAGAAAGATGGGAGAAATCACATCCCCAAATATGGAATGAAAAATGCTCCTTTTAACTCTGATTGAGCCATATTATATCACCTTCCTGCTCCTGATCTACAAACAATATATGGATTGACTTAAACTAATCAAGATCCTTCTTTAGATGTGGATACATGTACAAAGACATTTAAAAGGGGAAAAGGCAAATTGATTTTTTCTAAGCAACCAAATGATTTCTACAAAATTTTTTTTGGATATTTGAAACATCTTACAAGAACATTTTCCACTTGAAATACTATAACTGTATTTTCAATAGGTAAATAATTTATTTAACCAATATTTATTGAATGCCTAAAAATTGGTTTCAAGCAGTATTACTGATGTTTTATAATGCAATTTCCTCATTCTTAAGATCTAACATTAATTACCTTCTCAATCTGCTCGATAATAGCTTCATTTTTTTAAGGATAGTATATTTTTCTGATCATTGATACAGAAGAATGACTTTCTCTTGCTTTCAAAGAAAATAACAAATTTTAAAATTAATTAAATTTCTACTGTGTAATAAGTACTGTACTAAAAACATTATCTTTATTAAACTTATTTTATAATGTACTATTACAATTTCCATTTTCAGATGAGAAAACTGAGTGCAAAGAGGCTATGTAACATTGCCAAGGTTACATAGCCAATAAGTCATAGATCTGGAATTTGAATCCAGGTCTGATCTGACTCAAAACTTACGTATAGGAGGAAATAATCCTTCCACTACCCTCTTATGTTTAGTGTCTGGGGCCCACAAAGCAAACTAATAATTGACCCATTAATAGGAGGAAAAAGGGACACAGTTTATTTATGAATGGAATGTTTCTACAAGTAGTAGAATTCAGTAATGAGTTACTCAAAGGGGTGGTTAAGATTGAGGCACATATACTATCTTAAGAGAGGGCAATACATTTGCAGAGGTGTGTCAAGATCAAGGAAAAGGGGTTTAGATTTCTAGGGACAGTATCTGGGAAAGATAAACACATGGGAGAAACTGATGGAAGATAAGGATTATTTACTCAGTAAGGTTTGTTGGTGAAGACGCAGCTCAGTACCAATTTTCTGTCTCCAGTGATAACTGTTGTTTTTCTTCTCCTGGTGTGAGAAAGGGGAAAGGAAACACCTTCACAAAGATGAATTTATACTCTGTTTTGGGGCAGAAAGAGGTAGGATAGACAGTTTTCCTGTGTGTGCTATTTCTCAATTGCCTTCAGCACGAAATAATTCTTATGCCAAAATGGCATATTTTGGGATGGCACATTAAGATCCTGTTTCCCACAAACTTTACTTCTAGGTAATACTGTCTATCATATACACAAAGAGTAACTTCAATAGGTTGAAATTTTATTGCTCCATATTTAATGGTGAAAGACTAGATGTTTTCCCCCTAAGATCAGGTACAAGACAAGAATGTCTGCTTTTGCCACTTCTATTCAACATTGTACTGGGAATTCTAGCTAGGGTAATTACACAAGAAAAAGAAATAGAAGCCATCCACATTGGAATGAAAAAAGTAAAGCTATGTCTTTTCACAGATGGCATAGTCTTGAATATAGAATCTACTAAAATAAATATTAGAACTAATAATTTAGTTCAGAAAGGCTACAGAGTACACAATTAATATGCACAGAATACACTAAAAATATTGGCACTAATATTTGGAATTCATTAAAAATATTAGAACTAATAAATTGTTCAGTAAGTTTACAAAACCCAAGATTAATATTCATAAATCATATGTATTTCTATATCCTTGCAAAGAGCAATCCAAAAACGAAATTAGGAAAAATAGTTTGGTTCTTAATAGCATTTAAAGAATGAAGTGCTTAGTAATAAATCTAACCAAAGATGTGCAAAACATATGCTCTGAAAACTATAAGGATTGTTAAAAGAAAATTAAGAAGACTTACATAAATGGAAACACATCTCATGTCCTTGGATGGGAAGATCTAACATTGTTAAGAAGGTAATTTTCCCCAAATTAGTCTATAAATTCAATGCCATCCATTTCAAAAATTCCAATTATTCCTTTATAAAAATTGACAAACAGATTCTAAAGTTCATATGGACTTGCAATGGATCCACAATAACCAAAGTAATCTTGAAAAAGAAGAACAAAGTAGGAGGACTCAGACTTTCCAATTTCAAAACTTACTACAGAACAATAATAATCAAAACAGTGTAGCACTGGGACAAGGACAGACATACAGATCAGTAGAATAGAATGAAAGTCCAGAAATAAACCAGTACATATATGGTTAACTAATTTTCAACAAGAGTGCCAAGATAACTCAATGGAAGAACAGTTTTTCAACAAATGGTTTGGGGACAAATGGATAGTCACCTGCAAAATGAAGTTGTATCCTTAAGTCATTTCACAAAAAAATAACTCAAAATGAATCAACAACCTAAACGTAAAAACTAATTCTAAAATTCTTAGAAGAAAATATGAAGTATCTTAAAGACCAAGGATTTGGCAAAGTATTCTTAGATACAACATCAAAAGCATGAGCTTCAAAAGAAAAAAAAATAGGTAAATTGGATATCATCAAAATTTTAAAAAATGTGATTCAAAGGACATCATCAAGAGAGTGAAAAGCCAACCCACAGAATGGGAAAATATATTTGCTAATCATTTATCTGACAAATAAATTGTATCCAGAATATATAAATAACACAACTCTGTAATAAAAAGACAAACAGCCCCATTGAAAAATGGGCAATGGTTCTGAGAAGACATTTCTCTAAGGAAAATATGCAAATGTATAATAGTCACATGAAAGATGCTAATGTTATTATTTGTCAGGGAAACACACATCAAAAACATATGACATGACATACTAGAATGGCTGCAATGAAAAAAAGTCAGATAACATATATTGGTGTGGACGTGGAAATATCCGAACTCTCACTTGCCAGTCATAACATATAATGGTGCAGTCAATTTGAAAAATACTCTAGCAACTCCTCAATGAGTAAACATAGAGTTACCATATGACCTAGCAATTCCACTCCTACATAGATACCAATGGGAAATGAATACATATGTGTATACGAACATTTGTAGCAAAGTTATACATAAGAGACAAAACTTGGAAATAACCTAAATGTCCATCAACAGAGAAATAAACAAAAATATGATATATCTATACAATGGAATATTACTCAATCATGAAAAGAAATGAAGTGTTGGTACATGCTACAGAGGTAAAACTTAAAAGTATTAGGCTAACTGAAAGAAGCTAGTCACAAAAGATGGCATCCTGTTCATTAACATGGAAATCCAGACAAGGGAAATCTACAGAGACAGAAAGTAGCTTAGTGGTTGATTAGGTGTATTGAGAGTTTAGGAGGGTGAAAATAAAGGGTAAAAGGCTTTTTTTTTGAGGTGACAAAAATGTTTTAAAATTGATTGTGGTAATGTTTGCACATATATGTGCACATACTAAAAACCATTGAATTGTATACTTTAAATAGGGGTATTACATAGTATGTGAATTATATCTCAATAAAGCTGTTTAAAAATACTTCTTTGAATTCCAAATATGTCCCCAATAAACAGGTAAGACTGAATGATAAGAACTCTTCATAGTTTGTTAATAAAATATTGTTTTTTTCCAAAGATGTCATTCATGATCCTAGGTTTATGTTTGTTAGAGAGTTATTACTTTGATTCTCATTCCCCAAATATATATTTATCAAAGAACTTTGACTTTATTTATGCACCTGGATGAAAACATTGATACTGATTAATTTCTTATGGCTAATTTATTCTGGTCACACATTAGTCATACTGCAAAATGGGATAAAAAATGAAATGAAATATGCATATTCAAAAATATAATATTTCTTGTCTTAAAATATTTTAGTATATTTAACAATAAACACAAATAAGGAACAAGCAAGCAGTATGACCATGCATTCAGAAAACAAAAATAAGTACTTTCCCAATTTTTTGCTTACATTGAGAGACTTGGATCTTAGCTTGTTAATAAAATGTAAGTCATTCTCCCAATTCTTCAGTTTATGAATATTTTTAAACATCAATGTGCACAATATTATAAAGCTAAATAAATTGGTTAATTACATTTTACATATTTATGTAGATATTACATACAGCTGTAGCATAAAAAGTCACAGAATATTCATAATTTATTTTCTTCCTTGCTATAGTAAGTGAGGCAATCTGGGCTATCAAGCACTGCCTCTGAGTGAAAAGGTTTCTTTGGTGACCTGACAATAATTCAATGGAGGTTAATTTCAATAGTTTGTATACTTAGTTTGCTCTCTTTTCACAAAGTTTTGAAGTACAAATGTATCCACATGAGTAACAAATATTTATCTCCTGTGCTTTTGACAAAGGTTACTTTCTCTTTTCTTTCTTGTTTTTTAGTTTCAGAGTATAAATTGCCTTTGCACCACCTGACAAGCATGCCTATCCCTCAGACACCACATACCTTATATGTTAGGTGTGGATTTATCTTTTCTTTCTTTTTATTATCTAGGTTTTCAATATTATGTTTCCGGGCACCAAAAGAGATAGACTTCCACTGGTATCATTGATATTATACTTAATGGTCTGGAACACCAAATTTAATTAACCTCCAATATTAAAAATGACTCTTCAGTGATAAAAATAGAGCTTGCATAATTTTATGATTTTAAGTGTTATGAAACTTAATATACCTCCTAAATATTGAAATTGTGCAACTTAATCATCCATTGATTATTCATAAAGCAAGCAGAATGCTACAATTATATTATGCTTCCATTGTCTTCCTAATAAATGGTCAATATTAGTTTTCCTGTTTAGTACCAATGGTAAATGCAATCTTTTGACCTACCAACAAATGTCCATTCTTTTTACGTTGGAATGGTAAGGTCATTTCAAAACACCAAATTAGTGTCTAAATTCCACATATTAAAAGGAAATTTTAATTCTGTAATTCTTTGTTTCTTTCTTGACACTATTTTTTCCCCAAGAACTGAATTAATAGCTACAGATCTGTATTTTTAAGGTAAGAGTTTATTTTTAGATTAACCAAAGATATAACTCTCCCTGACTTCGTATTATAATACTCAGTTTTACTAGCTTCTTGAAAGTTTTACATAAAAAATCAGTAATTAGAAAAAAGGTTAGTAAGTTGTGCTTTAACTGAATTCTGTTTTTTTTGTGTGTGTGCTTTAGAACCAAATTCTAATTTAGAAAGAAGGACTATTTCATCTTAAGCAATAAAAACTTCAGCAAACTCATGTAATTTATTTTGATTCTGTGGTTTACTATGAAACCCATTTTATTCTTGTGTTGGTGCAAAAATAATTTCTCTGCTGTTCATTCTATATATTTCATTTCTCAAAGTAATTGCCTTTTATTCTAACTTTTTAACTTTAATATTAGATGTCTCAGTTTTATAATTAGAATTTTTAACTAAACCATAGCAAAATTATTCTAAAGAGCAATAGTCTGGGAAATATCTTTTAATTCAATCTTTAAATGCACATTATGATTCTTTTTCTTTTTATGGTAAAATACTTTCAAAAATTATGTATGAAATAAGTGTTAACAGTTGCCATTTTAGCATCAGAGGGTATTAATATATACTAAATAGCTTGCTGATTTATTTTAATAAGATAACACAAATCTTTTTAAGACAGAGTATAATCTTACTCTGACTGGCTGGATATAAAGCTTGGCTCTATCTTCTTACGAGTAGGTAGACTGAAACAAATTAGTTAATCATCTGCTCAATTTCCACATCTTTAAAAGAAGGATAATACTAATCTCTAGGATTAATATGAAGATTAAATTAGATTAATATATGTCAAATGCTTGAGTCCTAATAAATATCAACTATTGTTATTAAGGCACTGAGACATATATTAATATTAATTATTAAACCTTGAGTTGTGTTAGCTGTAGGACAACTATAATAAACTCAGGGCCTTTCTTAGGAGTTGGTTTATTGCATTTTTAATTTGTTTTAGGTTAAAGAGAAAAAGGCAGGCTTCGTGTATATTAAAAATATGTAAAGAACAAATGACAATTAAACAAATTAAAAATTAAAGAATAAACCCAAAGGAAAAGAGGAAAAGATTATTTAAATAATTGAAATATCAGACATGGAACTTGAACCAAATATACTTAAGATTCTTGCCCACTCTCATGTTTTCCTAAGGAAACACCTTGAATAAGAAATAGATATTAAAGGACTGTGCTATCTAGTGAATATTCTAAGATGCAATTGTTTATTATATATACAGAAGCTTTCTTTTTTTTTTTTTTTTAGCTCACAGGGGAGACAGCTGTTGGATTACTTTGTATGTAGAATAGTTCCCCATGACTTCGAAAAAGCTAGGCAGCCTGTATTATGTGCTACAATTTGCCAGTTTGGCTAATAATGTCAAAGAACACTCCAAAAGCAATCACAGCAACAATAAAAATAAATAAATGCAACCTACAGAATGGGAGAAAATATTTTCATGCTATACATCCGATAAAGCGCTGATAACAACAATCTACAAAGCACTCAAGCAACTCAGCAATACAAAATCAAACAACCCTATTAAAAAGTGGACAAAGGGCATGAACAGAAATTTTTCAAAAGAAAAAACACTAATGGCCAACAAACATGAGAAACTGCTCAACATCTCTAATCCTCAGGGAAATGCAAATCAAAACCACAATGAGATACCACTTAACTCCAGTGAGAATGGCTTTTATCAAAAGTCCCAAAACAACATATTTTGGTGAGGATTCAGAGAGATAAAAACACTTATACATTGCTGGCAGGACTGCAAGCTAGTACAACCTCTATGGAAAGTAGGATGGAGATGCCTCTAAGAACTAAAAGTAGAACTACTATTTGATTCAGCAATATCACTATGGGATATGTACCCAAAGGAAAAAAAGACACTTTATAAAAAAAGACATCTGCACTTGAATGTTTATATCAGCACAATTCACAATTGCAAAGATGTGGAAATAACCCAAGTGCCCATCAATACATGAGTGGATTAATAAAATGTGGTATATGTATACCATTGAGTACTACTGAGACATAAAAAACAGTGGTGAACTAATTCCTCTTTTATTATCCTGGATGGAGCTGGAGCCCATTCTTCTAAGTGAAGTATCACAAGAACAGGAAAATAACCACATGTACTCACCATTAAATTGGTACTAATTGATCAACATTTTTGTGCACATATGAAAGTAACACTCATAGGGTGTTGGGCAGGTAGGAGAGGTGCGGAGAGGATGGGTAAATTCTCACCTAATGGGTGTGGTGCGCAAAAATAATGTCAATGAAAAACAAAGATTTGTTCAACTTGACAAACAATTGCTTTCATATTATAATATTATTGCAGAACCCTCTTTCTGAAGCAGGCCATGAGAGGAAGTTAGACTGTACTTTAAAATAAACAGTGAGATTTTGATGAAATTACGGGGCTACTGGGTTTATTGGTATTTTGTGGATTTTGGGTGATGATAAAAAATGAGAGAGATGAAAGAGAAATAAATAGAAGGAGGGAATGAGAGAGAAACAGAATAGAGATATGGAAAGTTTGAAAAGTAATACATACCTCAAAATGCTCTATTTGATTAGATAAAACGACTTTCAAAGAGACTCAAGTACTTTCAGTTGAAGATGGCAAATTAAGCAAAGAAAGTAGCCCCTTCTTCCTAAACAAACTGGATAGAATGGTATTCTTAGTCAACCAGAAACTTTAAATAAAAAACAATGCAGATGGATTTTGACTGAAGATTACTATCTCTCAAAACATATAATATTATACAGAATAAATTCACATTTTTATGTTAATTGCCTAAGATTGGCAGGTACTATAAGTTGTTCTGGTATGTCATTCTTGTATCATTGTTTTTGAATAATCTGTGAAGTTTCCTTTCAAGTATGTATATTGTAAATTAACTCTTTTTAATTGGTGACTCTGCATTTAATTGGTGAATTCATCTTGTTCTTTGCAATTTGTGAAATGTTTATATTCATTTCTGATTCCTTTTTTATCTTTTCACACTATGATTTAAAATTTTACATTGTTTCTCTTTGTATGTCATCTGAATCAATTCAGTTAATATTTTTTTCTGTTATTCTATGTATTTCTATTCTATTTGATGAACACTTCATGTGAAAGTTGTGCATTATACTTCTACTTGTTTCTTTGATCATTACACTCCTGTTTTAAGTCATTATTTCTCTAACCCTAATTTTCACCTACAAAAATTCCATGATTGTGTGTGGGATTTTTTTTTTTATTTTACACATTTCAGCTTATTCCACTTTTTTATCTTTAAAAAAACCCCTAATTTTCTTCAATTATAAAGTTACTAAATTATTTTCTCAACATTTCTATGTGCATCTCATTTTTTCCTCCTCAGTTTACTAAACTTCTCTTAGCAATATGTTCTAGAATAGTAATTGCTTCCAATGGGTTTCATGGGTAGGTACGTTTCAATAATTCTGTGAACATGTAAAAAATATTGCAGCTCCTGAGAATTATTTTGCTCTTTTATTTCAAATATATACATATATATTACATATATATATTTTATTATTGAACTCTTAGGACATACAGAATAGTAAAGAGATTAATATCGTGAACCCCAGCTACCCATTACCCAACTTCAACAATTATCAATATTTTAGTTATCTTGTTTCATTTATCCATCTCTCACCCACCTCCCCACCCCATTCATACAAATTTAAAGTTCTTAATTGTTTGTAGTATTGTAATATGTATATTGGACATTATGTCTTTTTAGCTATCATTACATCACCCTAATTGATAAGAATATTTAAATATATATATGTATATATATATAAAATCACTTGGCCCTTTCACATCTAATAAAATTAGCAATAATTACTTAATATATTATCCAGTTCATTTTGAAATTTCCCAAGTTGACTTCAAAATGTCTTTTGACGTCTGTTTTTTAAAATTAAAATCCAAGCATGTTCTAAACATCGACTTGTTTTCTGTTGTAATATTCTTTTCTATTATCTAATACTTTTCTTTATCTTCTCTTTTTTTTCTACCTATTAATTGAAGGAAATTGATCTTTTTTTCATTGGAAAGTTTTACATTCTTTTTTTAATTGTTTAGCATGCACTTCAATTTCTTTCATTTCCTCTATACTGATAGGGGATTTGTGCATTCCCTGCTGCACAACATCACTAAAAAAGCCTTAACAATATCTGGTGACATGCACTGAGTGAAACTTAGACCTATTTGTGGGTTTAGTGTTATCAGCTTGATCCCTTTCTTATAAAACTAATGGTTTAGCATCCATTTGTGATAGTTGTATATCTGAATGATAGCTTTGGCTGAATAGGCAATGTTTAAATGTGTCAACTGAACTTTCATATTTTTAAATCTTTTTTTCCCTCTGTATAGAAAGTTTTATAGTATATTTTCATTACTTTTGGTGCTCTAAAATTCAACTATTATGTGTCAAGACATGTATTATCTTAATTTTTGTCTGCTGTGGTTATTTTCACATTAAGCCATTTAAATCTTTCTTCTATTGAATTTTTTCTATTATTTCTTTGTACATTGCTCTGTGCCATCTTCTCTTTCTTCATTTTATTTTTCATTGCTGCTCAGTGCCACCTACTAAAAAAATACGTGAATTTGACTTTCTGTAATGATTTTCATTGATAGAAACCTTTGTGTATTATTATTTATTTTTATTAGATGATGATAATGTCAAATATTTCTCTACTACAATAATATTAACTCATTCATTTCATATTTCTGGGCTTTCATATTCTTACTGCCATAGTACTTTATCTACAACAATAGAAAATAAAATAAAAATTCTAGGATAAAAGTCATTTTCTATTCTTTCTTATATTTACAAGGAATGGACTTCAGTATGTTTTACTTTTGTATTCTCAAAATCTGTCTTATGTATGATGTATAGTGAATATTCAATAATATCTGATTAATTTCTTCAAAATGCAGGGACAATCTCAGCACTCTAAGTAACTAGATAACTATTATTACTAGAAAATATAATTATACGATAAGTAAGGTTGGAATTGTGGTAAAATGAGAAAATTAAGGACATTTTGTGGGGCCTGGTCCCTGGGAGCAGAGTTTTTACCATGGCTAAGAGGACAGCTAAAGCCCCAGGTTAGGTAGGCATTATCTTTCTTTGAACTCTTTCTCTCTTATTGTCACCTTAGTGTCACAAGGCTGAAGACTGGTAGAGTAGGAGAAGCCAGGATGAAAAATCCAAATTATGGGTGGCCTATTTAAACTAAACTCCAGGGTTTAGGAAATAAATTCTGGCTTGTTCTTTTTATGTATATGCTGGGGAAAGGAGAAGCTGCTTTTAGTTCAAGCATAGAAAAATCCTTCACATAATGCAGCCTCACTCACCAAGGCTTAGGTTTTATAACAACAGTCTTAAAATAATAACAAAATCAATAATAATAGTGTACATTTGCAGAGACTTTTCTTCTATTTTTTTAGGGACTAGGAAGGTAGCTTACTGGCTGTGGTTAATGTAGGTGCCTGCTTAAGACTCAGTCCCAGCCATATCCACAGTCTTTCTGTCATCCTCTGAGCTATGGCTTGTTGTCTAAGAAAGGGGGAAGTAGAAAAACATAATATTGCAGAGTTTGGCTTAGGATTCCAAGTACTTGAGACAGAGGTATAGAACCTAGGAACAATGAAAAATTCTGCTTCTTAACTGTCCCATGAATGATCAATCTAGCTTCATCAGGAAATATAACTAGCATGGCAATAGGAAAAGAAAACCGATCATCTGGTAATCAGGTTTGAATTTAAGTCAGTGATAAACTTAATTCTAATTATTTGACAAAGTAATAGAGAACTATTGAAAGTCTCTCATAAGCTGGACAAATGTGCATTCTATTACTACAGAAACTATAATCTCATAGATGCCTCATTTTATGTCTTATAGTACAATGGTATGGATGTGATTCTCTGTAGTAAAATAGTTTGTTATCCACAATGTCTTAGATGTTTTACAGATAAACAGGTATTTTAGAATAATTAAGCATCACAAGGTATTCAGTGCAGACGTTGGAGGGATGAGACTTACATATGTAAAATGTTTAAAACAAATAAAATATTCTAAAAATTATTTAAAATAGCAGTGGAACAGTTATCTTGATTCAACATATGATTTCTTGTTTCAAAATTTTTGAGACTGACTTACTAACATGCTGCTGGAGAAGGAAGAGAACACTTCACCATGTACTGCTGGGAGAAGGAATTTGAGTTGGTCCCTGAAATGTGGTTCAGAGTTACATCAGCTGAGAAAAAAAAAATGGTGGCTATTGTGGGTGTGTGAAAGTGGGAAGACTAAAATGTATGGTCTGAGGAAGTGATTGAAATTTTTAGCCTGATTGGATAGTATATTTTAGAGTTCAGGAACTTTGAAAAGATTGTTTAGTCTTTATTTTTGAGTGTCAGGCTAAGAGTACAATTTATCCTCTGAGTAATAGGAAATAACTAAACACTTTTGAGGAGGGATATGACATGATAGAAAGTTCATTTTAGGAATATTGACTTATCAAAGGATGAAAAATGCCTTGTAATATGGAAATAGAATGGCTTTTGAAGAAGAACTGTGAAGTTATCCTACAAGATAATTTAGCCTGTACAGGAACAACATAATACTTTTTTAAAAACTGCTAAATAAACATTCAAACACGAAGAGATAACAGCATAGTGAAAAGTAGAGGAATAAAAAGGGATTAATATTATAATTGATAATAGTCACTAATTAGATTTTTTAGGAAAAAGGAAGGAGCCATAAGGCCTCTGGTGATATCAATAAAAATTAAAATTTGGTCATTTCATCCCATAAATATATAATTACTCTTAAAAATAAAAAAATCTATAATGCTGATAATCTCCCAATTAAAACTATGTTATATAATATATATGATATATATATATATGTGTGTGTGTGTATATATATTTAGAAAAGATATAGGGAGCACTTCTAAATATTCCTTATCTTTGAGGAGGTCCACATTGCTTCTGTATTTTGATATGGATAGAGGCATTCTTTAAGAATTAAAGAATTAAAGAATTTGTGTGATTTCAAGTGATTAAACATCACAGTTTTCCTTTTGTTGAAGGATGAAAAATCATCTATTTTTAAAAAGTGAAAACTTTTTTGTTGAGGGAGTACAACAGATTTACAAACTTGAGGTAAAATATTTCTGATGAGTCTAAAACTGCCTTGTGGATAACTGATTCCCTTTTCTATGAGGTCTCTGTGGGATTGTCAGAAGGTACATAAAAGTATGCTACACCAGCTTATTTACTTCATGGCCCACATGGACAAGAAAGCAAATTAGACTAAAAAAATATAAGCTGCTCAGCATTCTCAAGACATTCATTTCAATGCATATGTCATATTCCTTTCTATTGATGACAAGCTAAATCTTTCCAAGCCTCACTGTCAAAATTACCATGCCATGACATCCATAATATACACAAATGTAGTATGATCTATATAAGATTCAACTATATCATTATACACCAGTGAGTAGTACAAAAATAGGAGCCCAGAATGTTTAAGAAAGCTATCAATAGGCAACCTTATGCATAATTAAGGAGTGTCTCCCCTTCCTACAGACACCTGTTCTCTCAAGTGAGCCCTGTGATTGACTCATGGTTCATTTTTGCTATGGTTGTTTTAGATTTCTGCTTCAAACTTATGATGCTTCGGTATCAGTTTTTGATTTTGTATATAGACTTTCTTAACTCATGCAGATACAGTAAAATTTCCCATACTCTTCTCCTTTTCCAAATTTACATTGAAATAGTAAAAGGAATAATGACAAAGGAAATCTTTAATCTATTTTTAAACAAATACATATAAACAATACATGATGAGATCTACAGTCTTTGATAAATTGTTTTTTTTTCTATTTTTTTCTTTTTAAGATAAAATAAAGATAAATCAGGCTCCATACATCTGGTTCTTTTGTGGTTCTATATAAATTTTAGAATTACTTTTTCTATTTCTTTGAAGAATGGTATTAGTATTTTGTGTGGATTGCATTGAATTGCTTTGAATGGGATGGGCATTTTAACAATATTGGTTCCTCTAATACATCAGCACGGAATATCTTTCCATTTTTCATGTCCTCTTCAATTTCTTTCATCAATGGTTTATAGTTTTTATTATAGATATCTGCCACTTCTTTGGTTAAGTTTATTCTTAGGTAATTTATTTTATTTCCAGCTATTGTAAATGGTATTATTAATAATTTCTTGGGTTATTTTTCAGATTGTTTACTGTTGGCATGTAGAATTGCTACTGATTTTTATATGTTGATTTTGTATTTTGCAACTTTACAGAATTTGTTTATCAGTTCTAAAAAGCCTTTTGTGGAGTCTTTGGGTTACTTTAAATATAATATTTCATTGTCTACAAACAACAATTATTTGACTTTTTCCTTTCCAGTTTGGTTGTTCTTTATTTCTTTCTGTTTTCTGATTTCTCTAGCCAGAACTTCCAACATGTTGAATAACAGTGGATAAAGTAGGCATCGTTGTCTCGTTCCAGATCTTAGAGGAAAGGCTTTCAGTTTTTCCCCATTCAGTATTATTCTAACTGTTGGTCTGCCACATATAGCTTTCATCATGTTGAGGTAAGTTCCTTCTACACCCATTTTTTTTTCTGAGAGTTTTTACAAAGAAGAATGTTGAATTTTATCAAAAGCTTTCTTAGCATCAATTGAATGGTGATACAGTTTTTGTCCTTTGTTCTTTTGATATGATGTTTCGCATTGATTGATTTGCATATATGGAACCATCTTTTCATCCCTGGGATGAATCCCACTTAATCATGATGAATAATCTTTTTAACATGTTGAATTCTTTTTGCTAGTATTTTGTTGAGGATTTTTGCATCTCTTATGTTAATAAAAGATATTGGCCTATAGTTTTGTTTTTTATTGTCTCTTTATCTGGTTTTGGTATCAGGAGGATACAGGCTCCATAGAAATGACTTTGGAAGTATTGCTTCCTCCTTGATTTTTTGGAATAGTTTACATAAGAATGTAGGTCTTCTTTGAATGCTTGGTAGAATTCAGCAGTGAAAGCATCAGGTCCTAGGCTTTTCTTTGATGAGGGACTTTCTATTACTGCTTCTATCTCACTTCTTGTTATTAGTTTATTCAGGTTTGCAATTTCTTCCTGGTTCATTCTTGGTAGTTTGTATGTGTCTAGGAATTTATCCATTTCCTCTAAGTTTTTCAATTCTTGTTATATAGGTGCTCATAGTAGTCTGTAATGATCCTTTGAATTTCTGATGTATCATTTGTAATGTCTCCTTTTTCTTTTATTTTTTTATTTTTTTTATTTCAGCATATTATGGGGGTACAAATGGGTATGTATATTGCCTTTGCCCCACCTGAATCAGAGCTTCAAGCGTGTCTATCCCCCAGACAATGCACACCACACCCATTAGGTGTGTATATACCCATCGTCTCCTTCCCCTCCCATCTGCCTCACATCCGATGAGTGTTATTACTATTTGCGCACTGAAGTGTTGATCAGTTAATACCAATGTGATGGTGAGTACCTGTGGTGCCTATTTTTCCATTCTTGCGATACTTCACTTAGTAGAATGGGCTCCAGCTCTATCCAGGATAACAGAAGAGGTACTAGATCCCCATTGTTTTTTTGTAGCTGAGTGGAACTCTATGGTATACATATACCACATTTTCTTAATCCACTCATGTATTGATGGGCACTTGCATTGTTTACACATCTTTGCAATTGTCAAATTTTCTTTTTAATCTCTTCATTGACCCATTGGTCATTCTAGAGCATATGGTTTAATTTCAATGTGTTTGTTTATTTATCAATGTTCTTCTTGTTATTGATTCTTAGTTTTATTCCATTGTGGTCAGAGAAAATACTAGGTATGATTTCAATTTAAAAAAAATTAAGACTTGTTTTGTGGCTTAATATATGATCTATCCTTGAGAATGATCCATGACCAGAGGAAAAGAACATGTATTCTCTAGTCATTGGATGAAATGTTCTTTAAATATCTATTAGGTCCTTTTGCTCTATAGTGCAGATTAAGTCCAATGTTTCTTTGTTAATTTTCTGTGAAGATGATCTCTGTCCAGTGCTAATAAGTGGAGTGCTGAGATCTTTAATGATTATTGTGTTGGGATCTATCTCTCTCTTTAACTCTAATAATATTTGCTTTATATATCTGGGTGCTACTGTGTTGGGTGCATATCTATTTAAAATTTCTATACCCTCTTGCTGAATTGACCCCTTTATCATTATATAATGACATTATTTGTCTTTGTTAGAGTTTTTTTTCTTTAAATCTATTTTATCTGATAAAAGTATTACTACTCTTGCTCTTTTTTGGTTTCCATTTGAATAAAATATCTTTTTCTGTCCCTTTATTTTCAATCTATGTGTGTCTGTAGAGGTGAAGTGTGTTTCTTACAGACAACATATAGTTGGCTCCAATTTTTTCTTCATTCAGCCACTCTATGCCATTTGATTGGAGATTTAGTCCATTCACATTCAATGTTATTATTGATAGGTAAGGATTTACTGCTGCCATGTTGTTATTTGATTTCTGGTTGTTTTGTGGTCCTCTCTTTCTTTCTTCTTTCTATCCTTCCTATCTTCCTTTGTTAAAAAATTATTTTCTCTGGTAGTGTGTTTTAATTTCTTACTTTTTTATTTTTTGTGTTTGTTGTAAATTATTTTGATTTGAGGTTACCATGAGGCTTGCAAAAACAGTTTTATATCCAATTATTTTAAATATATGACCACACTGCTTATAAACAAATAAGCAAAGAGAAATCTAACAGAAATTCTACCATTCAACTCCATTCCCCCGCTTTTTAACTTCTTGTTGTTTCCATCCATATATTTTTATAACATTTATCTCTCAAAATAATTGTAATTATTTTTGATAGCTTTGTCTTTTAGTTTTCCTACTCAAGATATGAATGGTTTAGACACTGCAATTACAGCCATAGAGTATTTTGTATTTGTGTACTCACTCTTACCAGTGAGTTGTATACCTTCAGATGATTTCTTATTAACATCTCATTAACATTCTTTTTTTTTTCAGACTGAAAAATTCTGTATAGCATTTTTTAGAGGACAGGTCTGGTGTTGATGAAATTCCTCAGCTTTTTTTTATCTAGGAAAATCTTTATTTCTCCTTTATGTTTGAAGAATATTTTTGCAGGATATAATATTCTAGGGTTAAGAATTTTTTTCTTTCATTATTTTGAATACGTCATTACACTCTTTTCTGGCCTGTAAGGGATCTTGTAGGTGTGATCATTCTTTTTATTTTTTCTTTCTTTTTTTCTCTTCTGACTGTGTTTTTCAAATAGCTCATATTCAAGCTCACTAATTCTGTCTTCTGCTTGGTCAATTCTTCTGTTGAGAGAGTCTGAATCATTTCTGTTTGTGAATTGAATTCTTTAGATTCTGAATTTTTGCTTTACTTTTTAAAATTTTTTCAATCTCTTTGTTAAATTTCTATAATAGGCTTCTGAATTTCTTTTCTGTGTTGTTTGAAGTTCATTAAATTGTCTAGGCAGGACAGTTAATTTGAAATCTTTGTCTGAAAGGTCACATATCTCCATTATTCCAGGATTGGTCACAGGTAACTTATTTAGTTCATTTTGTGAGGTCATGTTTTCTGGGATGTTTTTGATGCTTGTGGATGTTCATCAATGTCTAGGCATTGAGGAGTTAGATATTTATTTTAATCTTGACAGTCTGGGCTTATTTGAACCCATCCTTTTAGATAGGACTTTCCAGATACTCAAACAGAATTGAGTGTTGTTATCTAAATCTTTGGTCACTGCAGCTGTATTACCACTAAGTGTGCCCCAAGTTCAGCAATGCTGTGACTCTTACAGACTCCAGGTGGTACCACCTTGGTGGATATGGGTAAGATATGAGAAATTTCCCTGGATTACCAGGCAAAGTCTCTTACTCTCTTCCCTCACTCTCTGTGTTGGGCTGCTGGAGGTGAGGGAGGAGTGATATGAACACTCCTTTGTGGCCACCACTGCTAGGACAGTGATAGGTCACATCTACAGCCAGACAGTCTCTCCCAAAGCCTGTGGTTACTGTCATCTGACTACCTCTGATGTTTATTCAAAGCCTAAGACCTCTTTAGTGAATCCTGGTGAAATCCTGCCAGGCCTGGATCCTTCTTTTCAGGGCAGCATGGTTCCTTCTGGCCCAGGATGGTTCTAGAAATGCCTTCCAGGAATTAAGTCCTGATATTATGGGCTTAAAGAGTCTGGCACTTTATTTTACTGCAGTTGAACTGATATCCAAGTTGCAAAAGAAATTCCTCTAAATTCTTGCCTTCCTTTCCCCAAGCAGAAGACTCTCCTGAGTTTCACTACCAGGATTCCGGGAAGGGCTTACACAGTACTGGATTGGCCACCCCCACTCCTGTCTTACTGGGTCATGTGCACTACAAGTCCACTGGCTCTGAGGCAGTACAGCCACAGAAATTTCCCAAGGACTGTAGGCTTTGTGGCTCAATTGCCTTGTGAATTTAGTCCAGGCACTGGCTGCTTTTTGTCAGCTGGTGGTGGAGCTAGCCAGAACTGGGCTTTCAGGTTAGAGGATTTCCTCTGGCCAAGATGGTCGATGATCTAAATGGAAGGAGTTCCATGGCCATTGGCAGAATTCTGCTGCTGTGTTGCCCTGTGCCAGGGCGGCCCTGAGATTCAATGCAAAGTCCCACAATCACTTCACTTTCCCTTCCCTAGGCACAAGGATTATCTTTCTACTGGGCTTGCTGGTGCAGCACTGCTAGGGAATAAGGAAGGGTGGCATTCTCAATGCAAAATTATCTTTTCTGCCCTCTTCTGTGGCTCTTTTGGCATAATGTTAAAATTAGGTAGTATGATCACTCACTTGGTTTTTGTTTCTTCTGAAGGTGCTTCCTTGCGTGGTTAGTTGTTGAATTTGGTGTTCTTGTAGAGAGACAATTGCTGGAGGTTTCTATTTAGCCATCTTGCTGGACTCCTGCTCCTGAGAGTCTTTCTTTGAAGCCAAGACAATATAAACCATCCTTTCAGTCCAAAATACATTAAAATAACTTTTTCTTTTTATTCATGGGTGCATAGAAGTTTCAGGGGAACCAAAGCATATACCATTTGGGAGATTATTATTAAGGACAAATACAAAAGCAAATAAGAAATTTACATATGAAAATAAATATTTACTTAAGATAAAATGATGAATTAAAAATTTTAAAAGCTGACAATGTCATCGAAAGTATAAAAAAAGCACATAGCTTTTAAAACTTTTTAAATGCTTAATATACTTCCATAATATTTTCTTTCCTTTTTTTTAGACACACACTTTGATCACTTCTTCATAAGACAATAACTTTGTACTATGATTTTATACAGAGATAATAGAAAGACAATTCATTTCTGCCTCTAGCATAGTTGTTTGATTATTCTTTTTATTTTTGAAAGTTGTATGCATAAAACATGATTTTTTATAAAGACATATCCATTGTTTGTAGTTGTGCTTTAGTTTTGTGCCCTTCAAAACAAGAATTCTGAAATGCTGAAAGTTCTATTTTGCACAATTTCTGTCCCAAAAATATTTATGCTATATATATGTGTGTGTGTATATAATGTGAATATATATATCACATACATATACATATACACATGCATATATACAGATAACATTTCTAATTTTATATGCTGCATATCAAGTATATTGCTGGCAAAATTAATTAAAAAGAAGGCTTAAAAAAACAAAATGAGAACACAGAATAAATAGGACAAATACAAACAAATAGAGACATGATAGATTTGCATTCAATCATATCAACAATCATATTAAATACAAATAGTTTAAATTTAAGAGCAGAATATGTAAGATTGAACAAAAAAGCAAGATATAACTGCATGCAACCTTCAGTAAACATTTTAAATGTGAAGACGTATGTTTAAAGTAAAGGTTTGGAAAAAATTCTTGCTAACTATAGTCAAAATAAACCTCACATAGCCATATTAATATCAAAAAAGGAGATTTCATAGCAAAAGACATTATCAGAGATGTATTATTTCCTAATAATAAAATCAATTCATCAAAAGACAGCAATATTAAACTTTACCAACCTAATAAGAGAGTTTCAAAAAACATGCAACAAAAATGTAGACATTTGCAAGCATAACTAGACAAAACCACAATACAGTTTGAGATTCCAATACCCCCCCTCAGTAACTGACCAAACAAATAGATATGTTAGTAATGACATAGAAATCCTGTATAATACTACGAATTAACTTGTCCTAATTGACATTTACAAAATAAGCCTAGCCAGCAACTGGAGAATACCTTCTTATTTTTCTTTAAAAACACATAGAATATTTACCAAGGCAGGTTATGTTCTGTGCCATAAAACATAGGCAATACATTTTTTTTTTTTTTTTTTTTGAGACAGAGTCTCACTTTGTTGCCTGGGCTAGAGTGAGTGCCATGGCATCAGCCTAGCTCACAGCAACCTCAAACTCCTGGGCTCAAGCGATCCTACTGCCTCAGCCTCCCTAGTAGCTGAGACTACAGGCATGCACCACCATGCCTGGCTCATTTTTTCTCTATATATTTTTAGTTGTCCAGATAATTTTTATTTCTATTTTTAGTAGAGACGAGGTCTCGCTCAGGCTGGTCTCAAACTCCTGACCTCGAGCGATCCACCCGCCTTGGCCTCCCAGAGCATAGTCAATACATTTTAAAAGATTCAAGCCATTCAAATATTCTCCTGACCAAAATATTTAATAAAATTAAATTTGAAATATTTGAAAAGTAATAACATGCTTCTATATAATCCATGACAAATAAGATATCAAAGGAGAAATTATAAATCACTCACACTGAATGAAAATAAGACACATTTCAAATTTTGTGAATTGTGACAAAAAACACACATAAAGGAAATTCATGATGTTAAATGTGAATATTAGCAAAGAAGAAAGGACTTAAGATCAACAGCATTATTTTCTATTTTAAGATGAACTTTAAGTTCAACCAGTAAAGTTGAGCTTATTAAATACAAAACAAGTAGAAGAAAGAAACAGAAATCAGTAAAATATGTATAAAAATAAAGAGTAGAGAAATTAATAAAAGCAGAAACTATTTTTTTTTGGTTTAGAAGATCAATTAAATTTGATAAACCTCTAGGCATGAGGACTGGGAAACTAAAAAACACATATTACCAGCATAAAAATAATGCACAGTACAGATTTTGCATACTTTAAAAGGATAATAAGAAAATGTTATGGACAACTTTAAGCCAATTTATTCTACAACTTAAGATAAATGGAAAAATTCTTTGAAAGACCCAAACTACCCAAACTTACTTAAGAAATGCATAACCTAGATCACCTTATATCTACTAAAGATGTTGAAATGTTAGTTAAATCCTTCACATGCACACACACACACACACACACACACACACACATGAAATAAATAAATAAATAAATGATAAAAACTTGAGGTTCAGATGTTTTCACTAGTCAATGCTGTATCTTATTTAAGGAATAAATAGTACCAAATCCACAAAAAAAGTAAAAAAAAAAAAATTTTTCCAGAGATTTGAGGAGGGACTGCTTTCCAAGTTATTCTATAATGTGAACATTACCCAGCTACATAAACTAAACAAAAGCATTATAAGCAAATAACTAGAGACCAAGATTCTTCATAAGATTGCTGTAAGAATTTTTTTTAAAAAAATTTAAAATATTGAGTTCAAAAATACATAAAAAAGAAATTGAATTATGACCAATGGGGTTTTCTCAGAAAAATGAATTATATAATTTAACATTCAAAAATTAATCAGTGCAATTGACTATGTGAAAAAAATTAACAAATCTGATAATCTCTAAGTATGAAGAAAAAGCATTTCACAAAATCCAACATTCACTCACGATGAAAGATCTCA
This sequence comes from Lemur catta, assembly GCF_020740605.2. Classification (NCBI taxonomy): domain Eukaryota; kingdom Metazoa; phylum Chordata; class Mammalia; order Primates; family Lemuridae; genus Lemur; species Lemur catta. Next base: position 4,301,077 of record NC_059149.1, on the reverse strand, counting down.
GCACACTAGAATTTGAAGGAATCTTCTTATAAAATCTTATCTTAATCTTAGTTTTTATGTCCTGATGATAAAAGACATCTATGAGATAAGAACATCCAAAATGGTGAAAGACCGAATGCTTTTCCCCTAAGATCACAATATAAAAAGATGTCTGCTCTCACTACTTTTATTCCCCATTGTACTGGGGATTCTGGCCAGCAAAATAAGGCAAACAAAAGAGAACAGTATGAATAAAATTTGAACAAAAGAAGGTAAACTGTTTATGTACAGACATGATTGTAGAGAATCCAGTGGAATATACACAAAAGATGCTAGAACTAATATTTGTATTTAGCAGTGTTGCAGGATGCAAGGTTGATGTATACAAATTATTTGTATCTTTCTGTGCTTGGCTTATTTCACTTAACGTAAATGTTCTCCACTTCTATCAGTGTTGTTCTAAATACTAGAAACAAACATTTTGAAATTGTGATTTAAGAAAACAGTATTATATAAATAGCTTCAAAATATAAAATAACTATTCTCAAAATTATTTAAGGATAAACCTCAATAGATTTGGAAACATCACTTGACAAAATCCAGCATCCATACCTGTTCAAAACTGTCTCCAAGGTAGGAGTAGAAGGGATTGTGCTAAACAAGATAGACACCATCTATGACAAATCTACAGCAAATATAATAATTAATGGTGAAAAACAGAATGCTGTTATCACGAGAGCAAACAAGGATATCTACTCTCACCACTTCTATTCGTATATTCATAGGTGTGTATAAATTATGTGCTATACATTATATGTAATTCATAATTATGTAATTTATATCATATATATGTTTATATAAATGATGTAATTATAGTAATATTTAAACCTGTTATGTAGCCATTCTTCAGTTTTATAACTCATGAAATACGGTGATTTTGATTCCTCCTATTCAAATAATTATGATAACTAGATTTAGAGAAAAGTGAACATTTTAAAACCTATTCCTTCTGTACACAGATATTTTAATGTACATTCAACATGAAATGGAGAGAAATATACCCTAAAGGCTTTTAATTCATACTTTTAATTTCAGGGTTCTTAAAATTTACTATATAAAAAATGAAAAACTAATTATGAGACTTTTTAAAAGCAGGCAAAACAAAACAAAACAAAACTATTTGGTTTACATCTCAGTTATTACCCATAAGATAAATTGCAAATGCTGTGTGAATAATAGGTTGGAGAGAACTGAGATTAAAGGATACAAATCTGTGGGCTGATGTAGGAGAGTTTAGCAGGTCTGAACTAAAGCTTCTGCTCTTGAGGACACACATAACTGGCAAAAAAAAAGGGACATTTAGCATGTAAAATTTCTGGAAGCCATGTTTTCCCTAGAATGGAAGAAATAAATAGTTTCTTCTCCACACCTTAATCTATTTGGGGCAATTTGTTTTATCTCATTAATGATATTTTCAGTCAAGTTCTGTTGATGATTTTCTATTTTTGTTTTTGTTTATTAAAAGTCTCAGGATGTTAAAAATCAATATCCAGTTCAGTCAGATCATTTGGACTTCATCTTCATACAAGAATTGTCTTGCCTCTTGAAGGCTCATGTCTCGCCCTCCTTTACCTTGGGTTCACACCCAAGTCCTAGGGAAACTTTTGGCAACATGATATTAAGGAAAGGGTCAGTGAGCATTTGGTCCCTATTTCTTCTAGGCTTATTGTCATCACTGACATTTTATCGCCTGCTGTTTTGGGGAGGACTTCCAGTGATTTGCTTAAAAAAAACACTATAGCTAGTATGGTATCGATCATGTTTGGCACGAATCCTTCTGTGTTGTTGATACACATGGTAGAGTCAGCTGAATGTTCTTTCTGAGACTGTCAGGCAGGGTCATGCTGTCATTTGTTTGATGGCTCCATTTCTTGGTTCCATGTTGAGATAATCTCCAGCAAGCGGAAGGACCTACTTTCATGTTACTTTTGTGCCTTCTTTGTCCAGAAGAATTTGTGCTATCTTGTATCACATTATTTGAGGACGTAGAGTTTGGGGACAAGCAGGGACTGCAACCTGTCCTCTTTCACATATCCGCATCCTCTACCATCTCTCTCCTGATACTGTGTTCCTCTTCCCTTTCATCTATGGAGGATTTCCACTTAATGCATAGAGACTTCTTCTCACTTAATTTTGCTTAGGAAAGGAAAACTAGCTGATCCTTCCTGTCCCTTAGATATAAAATCATTTAGTGGGAAAATCGTCTCATTCACCATACAGCTCTCTATCTTGGCTAAAGAATAAATTTTTTATTTTATGTGCAATGAATTCCTGCTATGTAGGAATTTTATTCTCATGTGTACAAGAAAGAAGTATAATAAAGGGGCATGGTTCAATTTATATTTAGTGAAAGTAATTTATCACTTTGAATACTATCCTAGTAGTGAGGTTAAAAAGACAGTATGAGTTCCCCTAAGTATTTTTTGAGAGTGGTAGATTTATCAGAATATGATTTCCTCTTCCCATAATTTCCCATCATTCCCTCCATTGGTATTCTGACTGGATTCCTTTATGCCCTCTTCTCACATAATAACATGAAATGATCAAGAGATATCCTATTCTTTGAGATGGAGTATCCCACTGCAGTTTGCTACAGTTGAAATTTAAATGCAATAATCTGGAAATATCATGGAGATAGGGCAGGACTGCTAAGAGTTAACCACCATTAGTAGGTTTACCTGGCAGGTGTTTGTTTTCACAGAAGCTGAATTTTATTTAGTCTTGACTCATTGAGCCTGAAATGCTTAGAGACACTTCAGGGAACTTAGCTCTCTGCTGTTCAAATGGCAGGGCTCTGTAAATGAGTTCCTTAGGTAGATGCCAGCACATGCCACTTTAGATTGCATGATTACATTTAAAAATCTTACCTCAAGAAAAAAAAATTACAGGACTAGGCTTTAAAATGAAAATGAGTATTAGTAGCTGCCCTGAGAATCTAATAATGTGTGGAGCTTTATCATAAAGACATTTAGAATGTTTAACCCTTCCAAGTTCTAACACTTAATATCTTAACTTTTCTAAGACTTAATGTCTTAACTTTTCACCACATTTGTGTACATTAGGACACACCAATTTATTCGGAATTAATACAAACAATTAGATATTATGAAAAAATATCTAACATATGATGGTAATAAACCTTACCTTGAGAATATCTGATTCAATATGCATGTTTTAGCATTGCCCAAATTAAAAAAGATAAAGAAAAATGTTAGATATATAATTACAATTACCAAAAAATATAAAATTTCAACATTTATGAAATTGTGTGGCAAAGAACATTTAAAAAATCCAATTACAAAATTTTCCTAGATAAAAATCAGAAAAATCCCCTCAATTTATTTTGTAATATAGGTTATTTTACTTCATTGAGAAGGGAGGTAGAATAATGCCTTAACTTAGAAAAACAAGTAAAATCACATGAATTACATTATGTATTTTTTTTCAGTCAGCATAATTATGGTATACCTGAAATTTAATAAATTGTATGTTTAAACTGTACAGTTGGACATCCTGGTATATGTATATATCCACAAAACTGTCACTTTAATAAAGATATTGACATTGTACATCACTCCCCATATTTCCTCATGCCTTATGTTATCATCCCCTTTCGCATTCCTTCCCTCCCACCTAATCCCCAGGAAATCATTGATCTTTCCACCACTATCCAACTGTTCGCATCTCCTAGAATTTTATATAAATGGAATGACACAGAATATACTTTCTTTGCCTGGATTCTATCATTCAGCACAATTACAGTTCACATAACAACAATAGCACTGTTTGACTTCCTCCATTTCAACAACTAATATGGTCAGTCTTTTAACTTTTAGCCATTCCTTTTGGTGCACAACAGTATCTCACTGTGGTTTTAATTGGTATTTCCCTAATGACCAATGATGTTGATCCTCTTTTCAAGTGTTTATTTGGCATCTGAAAATCATCTTTGTTGAAGCATCTGTTCAAATTGTTGAACACTTTGATTTTTAAATTGGGTCTTTTTTTCTTACTATTAAGTTTTGATAATTCTTTATATACTATGAATGTCTTTTATTGAACATGTTACTGGCAAATTTTTAAAAAGTCTTTAGTTTGTCTTTCATTTTCTTTACAGCATTTGTTGAAGAAAAAATGTTTATGACTTTAGTGAAGTCCAGATTTTAAATTTGTTATTTGAGCATCTAATCCAAGGTCACAAAGGTTTCTCCTATATTCTCCTCAAAAGTTTAAAAGTTTTAGATTTTGCATTAAGGTTTATGTTCCGTTTTGAGTTATCTTTTTATATGGTAGAAAGTATATATTAAAGGTTTTTTTAATTTGTGCATATGGATATCAAATCAAACAATCTCTGCCTTTTAATTGGTATATTTAGGCAATTTACACTTAATGTGAGTACTGATATGACTAGTTATAAATTTTTCATCTTGGTGTCTGTTTTCTATTTATTCCATTTCTTCTTCATTTCCCTTTTCTTTTTTTTCCCTTTGCTTTTCAGAGAATAATTGAGTAAGTTACATGAGTCCATTTTATCTCCTTTGCTGGCTTAGGAGCTATGACTTTTTGTTTTACTTTAGTAGTTGTTTTATAATTTATGGTATATCTTTGCCTTATCATAATCTATCTTTAGGGTATATTATAAGACTTATCCTATAGTTTAATAACCTTATCCTTGTATGCTTCCATATTTCCCCATCCAACCTTTAGGTAATGTTGTCATTCATTTTACCCAATTGATTGTTACTATTTTTGTTTACATAATTGATCATCTTTTAAAGATATTTAAAAAGCAAGAAAATGTATTTATTTCATATATATTTCATCTGTTCACAAATGAAGTCATCATTTCTTGCTCTGTTCTATTAGTAAATTTGGATTTCCCTCTGGTGTCTTTGTGCATGCTTTGAGAGAATTCCTTTTAACATCTTATAGTGTAGGTCTTCTCATGATGGATTGTTTCAACTTTTGAATGTCTGAAAAAAATCCTTATTTTGCTTTTATTTTTGAAAGATATTTGTCTCAGTATAAAATTCTATGTTGACCATTTTATTTTTTTCTTTAAATGCTTTAAAAATGTTGCTACACTTTCTTTTTACTTATATGGCTTCCAGTGAAAATTTTGCTGACATCCCTATCTTTATTTCTCCATGTTGTTATTTCTGGTTGCTTTTAATATCTCCTTGTCACAGATTTTGGGTGATTTATGATGTGCACTGATTTAGTTTTGTTGCTATTAATCTTATGCTTGAAATTTGAACTGCCTTAACTCTGAGTTTATAGTTTTTGTCAAATTTGTAATATTTCCAGGTATAATATTTTAAAGATGTGCTGTTCTTCCTATAAATGCTGAACATTATAGGGTAAGGAATCTTTTTTTTTTTTTCTTTGAGACAGAGTGTCACTTTGTTGCCCCAGCTAGAGTGAGTGCTGTGGCATCAGCCTAGCTCACAGCAACCTCAAACTTCTGGGCTTAAGCGATCCTACTGCCTCAGCCTCCTGAGTAGCTGGGACTACAGACATGCACCACCATGCCCGGCTAATTTTTTCTATATATATATATATTTTTTTTTTTAGTTGGCCAGATAATTTCTTTCTATTTTTTTTTAGTAGAGACAGGGTCTCACTCTTGCTCAGGCTGGTCTCGAACTCCTGACCTCGAGCGATCTACCTGCCTCGGCCTCCCAGAGTGCTAGGATTATAGGCGTGAGCCACCGCGCCCAGCCTAAGAAATCTTAATTAAGAGTTCCATGGGCCTGGCAAGAAATGTACCAGGGAGTTGGTTAAGAATACGTTTACTGATTAACTGGAGGAAGGAAGAGTATGTGTTGAATGTAGTCTTAAAGTGTGTAATGTAATAAATTAGAAAAAATAAACTTGCTTTGGTTATGCTAAATTTCAAGCTCTTTATTAGCACTAGAAATCATTTAAAAATTATATGTCAAAATCATAACTGACTCAAAGTATTCAGAAATAATCCTAGGACTTCATGAGAAACAGTCTGTAAAATGGAAATATGAAGGGCAATTTGGGCAGTGGGATGAAGGTGGGGGAAAACACTTTATGGCATACTTGACTCTTGTCTTTTTCTCACACACCTGATCTAATCCATCAGGAAATTATGCTCATGCCTTAGATCTACCCAGTTTACAACCACTTAACACCTCTATGGCTACTACTCTGGTTCAAGTCATCATTATCTCTTATTAGGAAAGAAAGTAGCATTGTAAATTGTTTCCTTGCTTCTGCCTTTGCTTCAGTCTCTTCTAAGAACAAAATCTAGACTTTTTTTTAATCCAGATGTGACATTCTTTTACTCAACACCCAATTAATTTACCGTAAAACACAATATTATTACCGTGGCATGCAAGGTATGCCTATAAGGAAGGCCATGGATCTTGTTAATGTTCTCCTCCCCACTGTCTCTGCTCCTGGAACACCTAACTCTAGCATTTCCTCTGCCCAAAATATGTGTCTTCACTATCACTCCTATACATCCTTTTCCAAATGTTCCCTTGTAGACTTGCCCTGCTTACCATTTTTTATTCTTTTTTATTATTATTTCAGAATATTGGGTGGGGGTCACAAACAGTTTGGTTATATATACTGCCTTTGCATCACCTGAGTCAGAGCTACAGGCATGCTCATCCACCAGACAGCACGCACCACACCCATTAGGTGTGAATTTACCCATCCCTTCCACCCCCCTTCCACCTTCCTGACACCCAATGAATGATATTTTTATATGTGAACACAAGTGTTGATCAATTAGTGCAATTTAATGGTGAGTACAGGTGGTGCTAGTTTTTCCATTCTTGTGATACCTCATTGCAAAGAATGTGCTTCAGCTCCATCCAGGATGATACAAGAGGTGCTAGATCATCATTGTTTTTTATGGCTAAGTAGTACTCCATGGTATACATATACCACATTTTCTTAATTCACTCATGTATTGATGGGCACTTGGATTGTTTCCACATCTTTGCAATTGTGAATTGTGCTGTTATAAACATTCAAGTGCAGACATCTTTATTATAGAATGTCTTCCATCTCTTTGGGTAAATACCCAGAAGTGGGATTGCTGGATCAAATGGTAATTCTCGTTTTAGTTCTTTGAGGTATTTCCATACTACTTTCCATAGAGGTTGTACTAGTTGCAATACCACCAGCAGTGTATGAGTGAGTGTCCCTATCCAAGCCAACATTTGTTGTTTTGGGACTTTTTGATAAAAGCCATTCTCACTGGAGGTAAGTGATATCTCATTGTGGTTTTAATTTGCATTTCCTTGGCGACTAGAGATGTTGACCAATTTTTCATATGTTTATTGCCATTAGTCTGCTTTTGAAAAATTTCTGTTCATGTCCTCTTCCCACTTTTTAATGGAGTTGTTTGGTTTTTTTCCTTGTTAGTTTTCCTGAGTTCTATACAGATTCTAGTTATCAGCCTTTTATTGGTTGTGTAGCATGCAAATATTTTCTCCCATTCTGTAGGTTGTCTGCTCTCTCTAGTGAAGCTTTCTTGGTTGTGCAAAGCTTTTTAATTTGATCTGGTCCCATTTATTTATTTTTTATTTTTTGCTGCTGTGATTGCATTGGAGGTCTTCTTCATAAATTCTTTGCCTAGGAAGATGTCTATAAGAGTTTTTCCAACATTTTATTCTAAAATTCTTATGGTTTCATGCCTTAGGTTTAAGTCTGTTATCCATCATGATTGATTTTTGTGAGAGGTGAGAGGTGTGGATCCTGTTTCAGTCTTCTACACATGGCTGTCCAATTTTCCCAATACCATTTATTGAATAGGGATTCTTTTCCCCAGTATATGTTTTTGTCTGATTTGTCAAAGATCAGATGACAATATGAGGATAGCTTTACATGTGGATTCTCAATCCTATTCCATTAGTCTATGTCTCTCTATTTGTGCCAATATCATGCTGTTTTGGTTACTATAGCCGTGTAGTAAAGCTTCAAGTGTGGTTAACTCCTACTTTGTTCTTTCTGCTTAAGGTTGCTTTGGCTATACGGAGTCTTCGCTGGTTCCATACAAAGTGTAGAATTACTTTTTCCAGATATGTGAAAAATGATATTAGTATTTTAATAGGGATTGCATTGAATCTGTAGATCACTTTGGGTAGTATAGACATTTTAACAATGTTGATTCTGCTGACCCATGAGCATGCTATGGTTTTCCGTCTGTTTACATCCTCTGCGATTTCTTTTCTCAGTGTTTCATAGTTCTCCCTATATAGGTCTCTCACCTCCTTAATAAATATATTCCTATATATTTTATTTTCTTTGATGTTTTTGTGAAAGGTATTGCATCTTCTATTTGATTCTCAGCCTGACTGTTATTGGTTTATATGAAAGCTACTGATTTGTGTGTGTTGATTTTGTATCCTGAGACTTTTCTGAATTCATTTATCAATTCCAAGAGTCTCTTGGTTGAATCTTTGGAGTTTTCTAGATATAATATCATATTGTCAGAAAGAGCAATAATTTGACCTCTTCTGCCCCCATTTGGATACCCTTCCTTGATTTCCTTCTCTTGTTTGATTGCTCTGGCAAGGATTTCCATCACTATGTTGAGTAGAAGTGGAGATAGTGGGCAACCTTGCCTGGTTCCAGTTCTAAGTGGGAATGCTTTCAATTTTTCCCTGTTCAGTATGATGTTGGCTGTGGATTTGTCTTATTGCCCTGATTACCTCATTTAAAAGTTTCTTTACACTTTATTTCCTATAGAATATGTAACTTTCTAACATAGTATATAATTTATGTATTTCTTTACTAGAAAGAAGACTGTCTTTTTTGTTTTGTTCACTGTTTTTTTTTTTTTTATTTCAGCTCTTCATGGGGGTACAAAAGCTCAGGTTATATACATTGTCCGTGTCCCGCCCATCCCCGAGTCAGAGCCTCAAGCGTGTCCATTCTCCAGACAGTGTGCCTGGCACTCACCATGTAGTCATACCTCTATCCCCTCCCCCCACCCCCCACCCCCCACCTCCCTGCGTCAGCACCTTCAAGCATGACCATTCCCCAGACGGTGCGCAACACACTCATCATGTAGGCATACACCCATCCCCTCCCCCTACCCCCCCGTCTCAGTCTGATATCCAATTGGTATCCTTCCCCAATGTGCATGTAGGTGATGATCAGGGAAACCAATTTTCTGGTGAGTACATGTGATGTTTGTTTTTCCATTCTTTGGATCCTTCACTTAATATAGTGGGTTCCAGCTCTCTCCAGGAGAACCAAAGAGATGTCATATCACCATTATTTCTTATAGCTGAGTAATACTCCATGGTATACATATACCACAGTTTACTAATGCATTCGTGGATTGATGGGGATTTGGGTTGTTTCCACATCTTTACAATTGTGAATTGTGCTGCTATAAACATTCTTACAATATATGTTCAATACATGGGTGAATGAAGAATAGAGTCTCCTAGAATCCCAAATTGTCATATAAACTTTTAGACATTATCTTTGCCTATCATCAGAAAAAAATAAAACCTTGAGTAAATAAAAACGGAAGAGAATAAAAATATTAAAATTAAAATACAATAATACAGAACTCTCAAAAAATTAAATCTAAGAATTATTAATATTATAAGAAATAATAAAAATAAATATTAGGTACAGAAAATTCATAAATGAATTGCAATAAATGTTCATATGTACTTATGATGAATTTACTATTAAATATAAAATATATAGAAGAATATAACTAAAATAGTAAAAACAAAGGTATAAAAGGTAAACTTAAAACCTGAAAATAAAAGCTAAATATTAACAATAAGACTACATGCTATTAGCTTAAAGTGCATACAAATAAAGAACACTATATTAGTTACTTTAAATAAATATAAATTTTAAAACAACAATGCAATAAGTCAAAACAAAGACTATAAGTAGAAGGAGCATACCTCAAAATAATAAAAGCCATATATGACAGATCCACATACAATGTCATACTGAATGGGGAAAACTTAAACTCATGTCCTCTAAGAATTGTCCTCTAAGAAAAGACAAGGATGCCCACTTTACCACTCCTACTCAACATAGTACTGTAATTCCTAGTGACAGAAATCAGGAAAGAGAAAGAAATAAAGGACATCTGATTGGAAAGGAAGAAGTCAAATTATCGCTGTTTGCTGATGACATGATCTTATACCTAGAAAACTCTAAATACTTACTCCAAAGGACTCCTAGTTTTTATAATGAATTCAGTAAAATTTCAGGATACAAAGTCAATGTACAAAAATCAGTAGCATTTCAGTTCACTAATAATGACTGAAATGAGAATCAAATCAACAGCTCAATCTCAACTAAAATAGCTAAAAAAAAAATACTAGAAATATATTTAACCTAAAAGGTGAAAGATCTCTACAACAAAAATTACAAAACACTGATGAAAGAAATCATAATTAACTCAACCCTCTAGTAGTTCTTAACCTTATCTGAAAGTAAAGATTGTCCAGGTAGCTCTAATCAAACAAACAAGCAAAACAAACAAAACTAGACACAGCTGGCTCTGTGTCCAGACTGCAGCACAGGTCAACTACATCAGAATTTCTGTGAATGGAGTCCAGGCAATATTATGTTTTATAACTCTTCAGGTGATTTTCATCCTGCATTGATAACAACAATTTTGCATCATCTATGAGCATTTTGATAGCCATCTTATTATAAAATTTGATTTTAGATGGAGTTAACTATTTGTGTTTCCATTTACCCTTTCTTTTCAGGGTTTCTTCATTCAAATTTTGGACATAGTTTCTATTTTTTAAGAGTATGACATAAAATATTGCATAGGTAAATGCAATCTTCAAAAAGCTCAGCAGAGCAGATCTAATCTATTGCACATGGTGTCTTTTGCTTCTGCAAATAGCAAAGTGATCCATCACAAAATAGCTCCAAAATACTATTCCCTTGTTGATCTTTGTACTCCTATACCCATATTCCTATGAGCTTTGGTGCTTCATAATTTTACTAAAAATTCTCACTATGTGCATTGACTATATGAAAGGAAACTATTTCAGTGATCCAAGTGGATGTTTTCAAAAATAATTGGGGAAGGGAAGGAACAGTTTCCTTATGAATAGTGAAGTCATAAAAATACAGCAAAACAGTTATTTGCTGAACCCCTCAACTCTTATGAAGACATTTATTTGTGCATATGTATGTCTAGGCAGATCTTTACATTAAATGTGGCAACTATTGGTTTAACTACAGCTCTAAAAAAATCAGAAACAATCATTTAATCAGATAGATTTCAACATTTTTTAGAAACTCAACTTTTTGTCCAAACATCTCTTAAACATAAAAAAATATATACAGAGTTACTCAATTTTAAGTAGCGGGAGAAGAGTCTGGACACCCCTCTAGGACCTACCTTCTGAATTGTCATTCTAGTTTCACTTCATTGTCCTTCCTAAGATTACTATAAGGTATACCTATAGCTTCATGAGACATGGTTTGAAAGCCCCTGCCTCTGTGTAGTGGTTCTTAGTCCTGACTTCATATTAAATCACCTGGGGTGTCTTAAAATGAATATTTGGCCAACATTGTAGATTAATTAAATGAGAAAATGAGAAATACTAGAATCAGCACAACATCATTTAACGTTTTTTCCCTTATTTTTTTTATTTTTAGAAAAATTAAAGTTACTTCTATTATTCAAATTTGCAGCCAGCACAATGTCATATGAAATGGGTAAATTACAGTAAACACAGTATTCTAGGATGTCTTTTTTTTATATGAGCAACTCATACAGGTGCTTGCCCAAGTATTACAAGGATTTACATACTGGAAGAGACTACCTTAATATTTTCTTTTTTCTTTTTTGAAACAGGGTCTTGCTTTGTGCCCAGGCTATAGTACAATGGTATCATCACAGCTCACTGCAACCGCAAACTCCTAGGCTCAGGCGATCCGCCCCACTCTGGCTCCCAAAGTGCTAGGATTACAGGTGTGAGCCACCAAGCCCAGACCTTTTCATTATTTGCTTGATAGAGAGTAGGGGAATATAAATAAATTTCCATAACTACAGTCCTGCTAGTGTAGATACATAATGCTAAAATCTCCTCTGCAGAAGATTGATGTGAAAAGTAGAAGCAATTATGAAAGAAAGGTCAGTAACACTGAGCTGCCCTTAACAGCACTGCTAGAAAAGCTAACTTGTTTTGAATCTCATAAATATTGAAAAGGTTGGCAGTGAACATAGGGTTATGAGAAGTATGCAGTAGATTACTTCAAAAGATTAAAGATAACTGATACTGCTTTAACTGGGTGTCACAGACAGGTAATAAAATCACTACTTTAAAATACTTCACGTTTACCAGTAAAAGGAAGAACAAAGCTAAAATGCCAACCAAGTAATCCATCCCATGTGTTCTGTGTTCTTGGCATTTTTCTAAAAACAAATCTTTAGAAAAATCATTTCAGAGTAAATAAAGAAGCTACTTCACGAACAAAACATTTGAATGTAATGTTTTCTGAGTATGGATGTAATTCATTTAAACTTAATGTTGTTATTTCAACAGTACAACTTTGTTCTGCAAATACTGCTTTCAAATACACATTTGAATACTTTTGGTGAATTATATGTCATCATTTTAGGACAAGATTATGAATAGCTTCTGAAACATATTAAGTAAGGGACTGTGGTTCACAGGTTGACCTCTCTGACGATAGCTTTACAAAAGACACTTGATCTATGAGTCTAATCTTTATTGGCTATTATAAATATTGGATTGCAGAACAAAATAGATGAATGTCCTTCCAGGAAAAAGTCATTAATTGCATAAAAGTTGTTCATTGGTTAGAATCTATCTGTATATCTATGGATCTATCTTTGAACTACCTATCTATATATATTTCTAGCAAATATTCTCTGAAATTTCATCTCATACAATAGGTATATCCATTGTCCTCATTTGAAATTTTTTACTTACGTGTAATATACATAAAGAAAAATTACTTAAATCATGTATATAGAAACATGTATCTTTTTAAAAATAAAATTAAATATGCCCATGTATTCAGCATCCCAGTGAAGGACACAGGGTTACTTACAACCCAGAAGCCTTCTCATACCTTCTTTCAATTACACTCTGTCCCTCACTGCATCATTCTCAGGAGTAACCACTATAATAAATTTTAAAAGAATGGATTAGTTTTGTCTGATTTTGGGGTATTATAAAAATGAAATTGTATAATATGTATCATTTTCTGTTTTACTTCTTTTGCTCAACATTAAGTTGTGAGAGTCTTCGCAATTATTTGTTATAACTGTAGATTTTCTATTCTCATTAATCCTATAGTGTTCTATTATATAAATTACCACAATGTATTTATCCATTTTGCTGTCGATGGATATCACATCTTTTTATATATAAATTAAATCAAATAAATATTAAGAACACTCAGTATTACATTAAATCAGTATTGATGTCACCGAGTTGCTGGTGATCGTAAAGTACCAAAGAAACTTTTACTGCATTGTAAGCCAGCAGTCCCCAACTTTTTGGCACCAGGGTCCGGTTTCATGGAGGACAATTTTTCTATGGACTGGGACTGGGGGAATGGGGTATGGTTTCAGGATGATTCAAGTGCATTACATTTATTGTGCACTTTATTTTTATTATTACCACATTGTAACATATAACAAAATTATTATGCAACTTACCATAATGCAGAATCTAAGGCTGTGACTGATCTGACATGAGGCGGAGCTCAGGCGGTGATGCAAATGATGGGGAGCAGCTGTAAATACAGATGAAGCTTCACTCACTAGCCCACCACTCACCTCCTGCTGTGAGGCCCAGTTCCTAACAGGCCACAGACTGGTATCTGTCCACAGCCTAGGGGGTGGGGACTGCAGTTGTAAGGTACTAATAGAAAGCTATGGGATTTGTGTCTCTGTAATGCTTCAAGTCAATAATAAAATATAGAAGAGATTAATCAATAATGTTAAAGAGATATATTCATGAATTAGCTGTTGTTGTGGCCATTTTTTTAATATTTAACTTGAGAGCCTCTGTGCATTTTATTGGCTTTGATCAAGAGTGAGTATTGTCTTCTTGTCTCCTTTTGCACCATATCTGAGGGTTATTCTTGTTCTCTACTGAGCAACAGTTTGAAATCTGTGGTTTGAGGCCCATCTCCTTTTAGTAGCCTGGGCTAATTAGTCAGGAAAAAGAAGACTCCTTATGATGTTGTGTGCAATCTTGTTCATAGATTTTTGATTCTGTTATTTCTTTAGAACTTTTAAAAAATTATCTGTATCAGAATATATCCCAAGAGTGGGTAGTGTATATTCTGTTCTGGTAACAGTGTAACCTCAGGCTTCAGATAATTTGTTTTGAGTACTGGAAAATTTTGTTTTCCCTTTTTCTTCTAAAGCCTGCTCTGAGAAGGATAATAAATTGAGATATTTATTCTCAGGAATTTTACATTAAATTTTCCCTATGTTGACTACTTACTCTCTCACTCAATCTGTTTCTTTCCAGATTGAGAGTAATCAGGAAAAATAGTAACAAATTTTTTTCTACTCATATACTTCCCCCTTATAGCTTCTGTGGGAACTGGTTGGTAGCTTAGAAGCCATTCAAAATAAAGCCATCTGAAGAAAAATTGCTACTAAACAAGTTCTTGCCATTTCGCAGTCATAGCTATTAAAAAAAAAAAGTGCCCTTAAAATTGCCTAGACATCTATTTATGGATTTATCCTTAATCAACCATCTTTTCCATTTGCTACAATGAGTACTGTAAGTATTCACTATTATTTTTAAATTTAAGATCTATAATTCCCACCCTTTGCAAGATGGTCCTGCATCCTGTTTCACTGATGATGATAGCAATCAGACGAGACACTTTTAACTTCTTTGACACTAACTTACCTGCATCTACAACACACTTTCTTCCTGTATTCCTTATGCCAACAGCACTGTTTAAGTTCTCTTTCTTCACCTGCACCTGGAGTTCATGTTTTCTTATCTCTTCAAGGAAACTGATTTGAAACTTATCTTTTTCTTTTTCTACTTTCATCTCATTTGCCAGTGTTAATCATTTTATTGAATCAGCATTGAATTATTTCAGTGATTCTCATCTTTAAATGCATAACCCTCTCTTTTATCATTCCCACCCAGACCATCCCCCTCTCCATATGTTCAGTACAAATCTTTGAAACAATTGTCTAAACTTTTAGCTTTTATTAAGTCTACCTCCTGTCTTAATTCAATAAATCATTAAGCAGTTTTAATGTGATATCAGAAATACTTCTTAAATCCATCTGATTTTTGACATTTTGGGCAATTGTAATACAATGGTATTTGTCATTGGATATCTAAACACATCTAAACACAGAAAAGGTAGAGTAAAAATATTGTATAAAAGATTAAAAATGGTACACCCGTATGGACACTTACCATGAATGGAGCTTGCAGAACTGGAAGTTTCTCTGGGTGAGTCAGCGAGTGAGTGATGTGTGAATGTAAAGACGTACATTACTGTACACTACTGTAGATTTTATAAACATGGTATAATTAGGTTACAATAAATTTATTTTAACAGTTAAGTAAATGCACTGTGGTATGACAGCCACAATATCACTAGACAATAGGAATTTTTCAGTTCCATTATAAACTTATAGGACCATTGTTGTATGCACAGTCCGTTATTGACCCCAATGTTGACATGTGGCATGTGACCGTATTATCAAGGCAATGAAAATGGACTCCAAAAATACAAATCTATTAGCGTGTCTTCTCTTTTTAATGGTTCATTAACTTCCTATTTCCCTTAAATGGAATTCCATTCTTTAACATGATAAACACAGTCCTATATTATCTGTTTTGTAGACTTCTCTAGCCTTAGCTTCTTGTCATTTACCTTTGGCACATTACACATTAGCTCTATAATAAATATTTTCCAGTGCTTTCTAAATACAATGTATCTTATTTCCATTCTGACACACTCTTCTTTTTTCTCTTCTAGAACAAAAGTGCCTACTGGCAGACCTATTCCTCTTTAGTAAAGGTGAGTTAAAAGTCACATCCTAAAGGCATTTTTTTCCCTCATTATTAAAATATAGGTTTTTGCCTTGTTTTTAATGATATCTAAATTTTCTCTCCCATAACTTTCATTACACTTTATTGTTATGACTTCTATAATGCCCATTTTTTTTCTATGAACTATAAATTAAAGGCAAAAATGATTCTCTTTTCTCTAGTATATATCAATAGCTACCACAATTACTGAACCCTAATATATGTTTTTATAACTAAAGAGAAAAGAGAAAGTGGTTATGGGTCTAAAAAGAATGTTGATTGTATTTTCTGACATTACTATGAGTGTGGGAGAAATAATTAGCTTCAATTTAGAGGGTTTGAATGGAAATGGCATCCTCAAAAAAACAATAGCCAAAATTTTGTAAACATTTGGAAAAGAAAATTAAGGATAAAATTATCAAAGAATGTAGAAAATTCCTAAAGCATGGAGCAAAATTATAAATAGTAGAATTAAAAAAAAAGATCAAGAGAAATGAAAGTGGAAGAATGATTCAGAGGAGAAGAAATGGTGAAGAATATGAATGACTGCAGAGTCTTGGAATATTTTATCCTAGGTATTCCCTGCTTTACTTTTCTATTTTCAGATACACACACACACACACACACACACACAAAAAAAAAAAATTTTGCTTGAAAAAACTCTTTGGCTAGCAAAAATCTGATTCCTTCCTCATAGTTTAAATTTTAATTCTTTGGAGTTACATTTCTTTAGGGTTTTTGGGGTGACCATCTAGCTTACTTGAATTTAGATACTTATAATAATTTATAAGGTTTAATGAGCTAATAATTCTTTATCATATTTGCAATTTAATAACTGTCAATATTTATCCCAATAGTACAGTGCATATAAATTTTTCTGAAGGTCTACAAACTAAAGATATCAGGGGTAGAATTTTTTTCCTGGTCTTTCTTCATTCACAGTGCAGGCAGGAGTCTTTTGTGGCTACGCATAAGGTTGACCTTGCACAGAAGGAACATAAACAAAATTAAGTGGCTATTTAGGAAGGTACTTTTTTTCCAACCACCATAGTTTCTACAGGTCAGTATTTAAGAAGTGTCCACTAATTTCCTCTGGCCATTTCACTAAGCCAGTTCCATATTTAACACAGCACATTCAAAAATTCAATACAAAGTTTAACTCTCTCCTTTCTTTGATGGAAAGGTAAAGCAGATGAATAGTGAATTTTTGGAAGGCAGAGAGAGAATTATGCTTTAAGTTTGAATAATATGCTGCCGTATTCAATCAGTCCCCCAAACTCCAAGTGAGACTGAGGTGAGTAATGGGGTGGGGAGCAGGGTAGAGCTTCCTTCCACACAGGTGACTTCGTGAGCATGGAGGGAAAATTGAACTTACTCATGCTTGGAACCAGATGATGAATACCTGAGGAGAAAGCCTCTGCATGGTGTTTATTTTCCATCTTATGCCAATCTTAAAAATTTTCCAGTTCATGTTCTTAGGATGTTCACAGGTGCTGAAATTACTGCAATTGACAGTCTTTACTATTCTTGGGGAATAAATCTTACCAAATTATGGAGAATATAGTCCAGTTATTAATATTAGCATATTAATGCAATCAGAGCGACTCTAAGGAAAACTGAGAGATATGAAATGAATATATTTCACATGACCTTTCCTTTTAATAATCATAGGGGAATATTTGTGAGAATGCTTGTATGTAATTTCTAAGTCCTATATAAATGCACGATCACAGAGACAAAAAATCCTATCTTTTCTCTCAATTATTCAAAGTTTTTTGAATTTTATGTATTCCTGTATATATGTATTTTATGTATGTATTTATAAGTGCAGTTAAGTGTTTAGAAGATACAGGATAACATTTTGACCTGAATTTTTAGGAAAAGTACTCCGTATTCTAGTAAACCTATTTAAGTAATCAACTTTTTAAATTACTTTTTATTCTAATCACTATATACACACATTACATCTACCTTCATATGTATGTATCTGTTATTCATTCATCCACACACACAAACACACTCATCATCATCATCATCATGAAATTCTAGTCCCAAACATAGCCCTTGTTAACATTTTGATGTTTAAACTTTCAAATCCTTTTCAATTTAAAATATTTATACCTTTCAAACTTTCAAATGTGTCTTAGATCTCTTTAGAAACTTACTTTTAAACATCTCCTGATTGTATAATTTTAATAACTCCTTAGATATCACTTTTAAAATGTATTCTATAGTCATATCACAATATATTTAATCAATCCAATGTTATAAATTTATACCCTTATCAATTTTTTCAGAATTATAAACCTTGCAATTATAGATTTATTTGTGCTAATAAATAAATTTGAGGAAAGGTTCTCAATTATTTTCTTAGGAAATTAATTGAAAAGTGTTTGGCACATTATACTAACTTGCCCTCTAAAAACATAACTTTTGTTTGTACTTTCAACAGCATTATGTGAGATTGCTAAGTTCCTGTCAGAAATTGGCTATTACCAAAACATATACATAAATACACAAAAACAAACATCACTATATTGTTGACATTTTACCTTTCAGTAAAATTGCTGTTTTAATTTGTATATCTGTTGATGCTAGTAATATAAACTATTTCCTCATCGTTAATTGTATATCATGAAAAAATGTCTTTATATTTCTATTATTAATTTATTTTAAATACTTATATTTGTTATCTACTCTTTGATTTCTAGACATTCATTCCAAATTCACTGTTTGCCTTTGGGTTTTGTGAAATTATTTTCTAAATATTTTTTTTACTTTTTTTTTTTTTTTGGAGACAGAGTCTCTCTCTGTTCCCTGGGCTAGAGTGCCATGGCATCAGCCTAGCTGACAGCAACCTCAAACTCCTGGGCTCAAGCGATCCTCCTGCCTCAGCCTCCTGAGTAGCTGGGACTACAGGCATGCACCACCATGCCCGGCTAATTTTTTTTCTATATGTATTTTTAGTTGGCCAGATAATTTATTTCTATTTTTAGTAGAGACGGGGTCTTGCTCTTGCTCAGGCTGGTCTCGAACTCCTGACCTTGAGCAATCCTCCCACCTTGGCCTCCCAGAGTGCTGGGATTATAGGCGTGAGCCACTGTGCCTGGCCTTTTTTACTTTTATGTAAATAAATGTTTTACCTTTTCCTCTTTCTGCTTGACCTTTAGGATTTTTTCCCACTGAAAGACACATTGATATTAAATAAATCACTAATAAGTCCATTTATATTTTCTCAAAGTTCCACTAGGTAAACAATGATCACCATTGGTGCTCACATAATTCCCTTTATATAGTATAAATTAAGATATTTACAGAAATGTCAGATACTTGTGAAGGATATGAACATATTGCAACTTAAAGAGTCAGATGGCAGTGAAGGTTAATACAACCCTATGATAGATATCATCATCTAAAAGAGAAACCTATTATTGTTTTTGAGACATAACAACAGGATCTAGCATCCAAAAAGATCAGTTGTTCTAAACAATAGTGTGGTTGCGACCATATTAATCTATTTTCTCTCATCTTACCTTACTAAAGTTATGTACCCAGATAAAAAAAATACATAAGGATTGATGAACCGAAAGACTCAGCACAGTGCTAATAATCCAACCACTTGATTATTGTAACCAAGAGTAGGGATTGCTCTCTTTCCAACTTTAAAAGAAATAGATATCTAAGAATTTATTTAGGCAAGAAATGGATGTCTGACTCACCTTTACCAGGCTTGGTGGTAGTTCTGTTATTATTTTTGGTATAATTATCAGAATCAGTGGCCTCAAAATTATAGTTTTACTTGCTCACATATCAACTGATTATTTGTTGGCACATGTAAGAGATATTATAAAGTTATTTACAAAAATAGCTTGAGAAGTATATTGTGCAAGGAACTTTGATTTCAAATCAGGTAGACTGAGACTCCAAGTCAACTCATAGCAGATAAAATCAATGCCATTCAGGTAATATATATTTGATAATACATTTATCCAGATTTTTAAAAGCTGTACTTTAAAGTAGGATGAGAACCAGGAACAGTTGTGTAATAAAAGTAAATATGGGAAATTTCTGAGGACATAAGTTGTGTTTAAGTGGTCTAGCGTGCAAGTGAGAAGAGGACTGATCTTTGTCCATTGAATTTGACAGTTTCTAAGAAAGACTAAGTACAATCAGTCCCAGCTTACTATGATCCAACCTATAATTCTTCAACTTTACAATGGTGCCCATACAAGCATTGTGTTTTTCACTTTCATTGCAATATTCAATAAATTATAGGAGATATTAAATATTTTATTATAAAATATGCTTTGTGTTAGAAGATTTTGTCCAACTGTATGCTAATATAAGTGTTCTAAACTAGTCTAAGGTAAGTTAGGGTGATCCATGATGTTCAGTAGGTTAGGGTAGTCAATGCATTTGGGTTTTGGGGGATTTTTTTATAAGGAACATTTATTTCTGTATCATTTTATTAGTCTCTCTAAAATGTTTTTGTTTCTTTTGCTATGTAAAAAAAGATTTAGCAGGCAAATGTAATAGCATACAACACATTTTGCCCTGTTTTTCATCTGGGTCAGATTGGAACTCACACACCTAAAGAAAACAATGTTATAAAATAACAAAAGAACAGTAAAAATATAGGTACTCCTTGTGGAAATACCATTTCTTCTACTTTTTTCATAATCCTTTTTCCATATAAGAAGACACAGGAGTAAGAGACAATATTGTTCATAAGAGAGAGATTTGATAAAGAATGGGTGCAATTAATAGACTCAGATTTGGAAATTTTATATGACAATATTTTAAAATAGAACTTATGCTTATGTTAGACCTACAGAATTTTAAGTAGAAATCCCAGATGAACAATGGGAGGCTGAAAATTGAATTTAGTATTTTCACTACAGTATTTTCAACTTACAGTGGATTATTAAGGGCATAACCCCGTTGTAATTTGAGGAGCATTTATACATTATCCCAATGCAGGCATCAGAGACAGTGAAAACATATGGCATATAAATCCAGATGTCCCTTATATAAAAAGATAAAAGAATATTAAGGCTGAAGCTATATGATAATAAGTGGGTGAAAAGAGAATCAAAGGGGGCATTATCCATTAATGAATGCCATCGTGCACATGTACTTAATCACAAGGCATGGAAATTCTAAGGAATTGTCTGTATTCCAGACTTAGTCGTCTTCTGCTCTACTGTGAAGTATTTGTCCAGTTTACTCTTGGTAGTCTGGATTAATCACCCCAACTGGCACAGTAACTCCCTTCTTTGCCTGTTTTTTTTTTTTTTTTCCAGAGGCATGGGGAGCCCTAACTGGTTGGGAGGAAGACTTAACTTTCAGTCCAGTAGAATCATTGTTCTGTCTCCTGGTGGAAGCATTCCCCTCTTTGTAACTAAGACCTCTAGGTCAGTAGACCATGAAGTCACAGAAACAGGAAGCAAAATTTTTTCTAGTGGGTCACTAGTGGTAATAGTGAGTGGTGCTACTGCCATTCACACCCTTTGATCCCTAGACCCTTGAATCGTGGCTATAGCAGAAACAATGCCATGTATTGGATGCTGAGTCAGAGCATATGTAGCCTTCTGGGGAAGCTTGCCCTAGCCCTGCATGATATTGCCACCTGGCTGGTGCTGTAACTAAACATTCAATAGGCCTTCCACTGTTCTATCAAGCCAGTTGCTTCTGGATGGTGGAGTACGTGGTAAAGCAAGTGAATTCCATGAGTATGGGCCCACTGCAAGACTTCATTTGCTATGTAGTGAGTTGCTTGCTGTGTGGAATTCCCTAATGGTGGATAAGGCATTCTGTATGTTCACAGGTGGTAGTTTTGGCAGAAGCATTGCATGCAGGGAAGGCAAATCCATATCCAAAGGAAGTATTTATTCCAGTAAGAACAAAATGCCTCCTTTTCCGTGGTGGAAGCAGTGCAAAGCAATCAACCTACTGTCAGGCTAACCACCCAGGGAAATGGTGCCATATCAGGGACTCAAAGTTGGTCTCTGCTGCTGGAAGGTAATGAACTCAACCATGGCTGTTGCCAGGTTTGCCTGTGGGAGTCGAAGTCCATGTTGCTGAGCCCATGCATGATCTCCATATCTCCCACTAAGAGCATTTGTTCATGAGCCTGTTTTTGATAACAGAGGTGGTTGAGGGAAAAATCTAACCAGTACCCACTGAATGGACCATGCTATCCCCTTTATTATTAAAATCCTTTCCCACTGAGGTTACCCTTTGGTGAACATTCACCCGGGACAAATGTCTTCATCCATCCATCCTTCCTTCCTTCCTTCCTTCCTTCCTTCCTTCCTTCCTTCCTTCCCTCCCTCCCTCCCTCCCTCCCTCCCTCCCTCCCTCCCTCCTTTCTTTCTTTCTTTCTTTCTTTCTTTCTTTCTTTCTTTCTTTCTTTCTTTCTTTCTTTCTTTCTTTCTTTCTTTCTTTCTTTCTTTCTTTTCACCCATTCAGAGAGGTCTATCTGCACACCTCTTCTCCGTATCTTCTTGTCACTAGGTTAGATAGAAGTAATGTTCCATTGGCCCCAACCCATGAATCAGTATATAATCCTATGCTTGGTTATTTCTCTTCCAAGCAAAGTGAACATCCAGTGACGAATATCAAATGAAAAATGAACAAATAAATAAATAAAAGTCTTTTAAAAAGGGGGCTTTGAGTAAATAAATTATTGCATTCTCATATAAAGGCTTATTATTTCTCAATTAAAATCATTTTTAAATAAATATTGTACATACCTACATATATTAAGTATGTTTATCATTTTCACTTGTGTTTTTAACATTCCTGCCAACTTTATATTTCAATTACCAATGAGAAGTGTAAAAAATAAAAACAAAAATTAATTTGTCAATCCAATATTCCCTTTCACATCTTACCTCTTTCTCTGCTTAATTCAGAGCCAAACTTCTTTAAAGTATTTTACAAACTCGCTCCCTCTACTTCCCCTTCCAGGCACTCTCAACCCCACAGCAATCTGGCCTCTACACACATGAAGTTCCTGGAATTTTTCTCTACATGGACACCACTAACCTCTTGCCATTAAGCATTTAAGGAGAATTCTTACTTTATCTGACATCTTACTAGGATTCTATACTTTGGGAATTACTCCATCTTTTCAACTCTATATGTTCTTATTTTCTAAGAAAGCATACTTACCTGATTTCCTTACTACTTCTGTCTCCATTTCATTTCAGGTTTTTGGTAAACTCTGCCTTCTCTTGTTGGAGTTCTACCAAATTCTGATTTCTCTTTTATTTTTATTCTGCATACCTTTGTAAGTGATTTCATTTATGCTCATGGTTTTGATTAACCCCTAAATGTGTAGGCTTCTTCTACATCTATAATCCAGATCTTTTTTCTTGAGCTTTAGACCCTGACAGCTTTCTCTCCCTCTCTTTCTCTTTCTTTCATTATGCTTGGTTGTCCCAAGGATGGTATTCACTCCCTTTTGCCATCTTAGTTTTTTTTTTTTTTCCACTACACCAGCAGTTTCTTCTGGGTTTTCTAGCCTCAGTATATATAATGACTATTCATTCAGCTATCTGGATGAGAAACGTGAGTAAGCCTTTAGTCTTCTTTTTCCTCATGCTCCTTAAAAATAAAACAAAACAAAAACTATTCATATTTTCTTCTCAGTTCATAGTCTCATCTCAATTAAATTTTTGATCCTCTTGATTCCAATCTTACACATTCTGATTGTCTACTCACCCTAGCTTTTGAAATATCTTGGTTAAATTCAATTTGTTCATGCCATCAATCTCAGGATTTTTGTCAGGAAAATAGCAATCAGAATCACTAAAGGTATTTCAAACAGGAAAGTGTTTAATACTGGGAGTTTAGTGTTCAACAAAATTTATGCAATGAATGGAGGGAAAAGATCAGGAAAATAGTTTTCTAGTTATAGGGGTTTCTATTAAGTTTTCTAGTGTCAGAACAGTTCTAGAATCCACGGGAAGCCACACACAATGATCATACCTTTCTGGAGGCTTGGAAGTGAGAGATTTGCAGTGAAATGCCCTAGGGATGCTCAAAAGAAATCTTTTCTCAAAGCCCTGAACTTCCTACTACTGCTGGATGAGGTGCAATATGCAGCTGAAGCACTGCATGCGCATGTGCTCCCCTTCATTCCATGTCTTTCCTATGCTTGCACTGTCAGTCTCCATAATACCAATTTCAAATAAAACACCTACAGAATAAAATTATTTACTTTTCTTTGCCATTCTAGTAAGACAAATTACCAAACCCCAATTTTTAAAAAACTTTACTTACAGATTAAAACCTACTCATCCTATTTCATGGTTGACAAGATGAGCTATTTCTAACAGACTTCTTAAAAAACATACCACTATACCTGGCCTGAAGGAGTAGGAGTAGGGCACCTGCAGACATTACGATGAGAGTTGGAGAGTGGCCCTCAGTGTCTGGTCTGGTAACATACATGGCCCGGGGCACACTCACAGCCCCTGGTAGCAACTGCTAATGCCTAAGCAGCAGCAATAACTCTAGTCTGGTGGCTCCATCGTGAGATTCAATACTGAAAATATATTAAGAAAATATTTGCTTTCAAAAAAGTAAGTTTTTAAAAATATTCCATCATGAGCCTGGACTAGCCGAAGGTACTGTTCTCAGTGAGCATGCTGAACAGCTTCTCTGAAGGGATGATAACTGGGGGACAGCCCAAAACTCTGATAGCCAAAGCTGACAGCCCTGTCGAGGATGACTTCTTGAGGTTCCAGTAGGCGAACAGCTCAGAGCTCTGTTTTTCAAGCACTTCCTCTGCCAACTCTGCAAGCACCATGTCCTCAGGTACCTTTGCTCTCAGATTTTTCTTCTTCATCTTGGTCAAGAGTGACCACAAGTTCTCCTCTCCCACAAACTCTTATGAAAGGAAACCTGTATCACACCCATTGGAGGCAGGCATGTGATCTGAGGTAGAAGTAAACATTTCCGATGTTGTATCTGGAAAACCCAAAGGACTCAACCAGGAGACTCATGGAATTAATTAATGAATTCAGTAAAGTCTCAGGTTACAAAATCAATACACACAAATCAGAGGCATTCACATATGCCAATAACATTCAATCGGAGAACCAAATTAAGGACTCAATATACCCTTCAAAATAGCAACAAAGAAAATAAAATATCTAGCAATATATTTAACTAAAGAGGTAAAGGACCTCTATAGAGAAGACTATGAAACACTAAGGAAGGAAATTGCAGAACACGTAAATAGGTGGAAAACCATACCATGCTCATGGATCAGAAGAATCAACATTGTTAAAATGTCTATATTACCCAAAGTAATCTATAGATTCAATGCAATTCCTATTAAATTACCAACATCATTTTTCACAGATTTAGAAAAAATAATTTTACAGTTTGTATGGAATCAGAGAAGAACCCGTATAGCAAAAGCAATTTTAAGCAATAAAAACAATATGGGAGGTATTAATTTGCCAGACTTCAAACTATACTACAAGGCTGTGGTTCTTAAAACTGCCTGGTATTGGCACAAGGGCTGGGACACAGACCAGTGGAACAGAACAGAAAATCCAAATATAAAACCATCCTCATATAGCCATCTAATCTTTGACAAAATAGACAAAAACATACTCTGGGGACAAGAATCCCTATTCAATAGATGGTGCTGGGAAAACTGGATAGCAACATGTAGAAGATTGCAACAGGACCCACAGCTTTCACCTCTCACAAAAATCAAATCATGGTGCATAACAGATTTAAACCTTAAATGGGAAATGATTAGAATTCTAGTAGAAAATGTAGGAAAGACTCTTACAGACATTGGTCTAGGCAAAGAATTTATGAATAAAACCCCTAAGGCAATCACAGCAACAACAAAAATGAATGAATGGGACCTGATTGAATTAAAAAGCTTCTGCACAGCCAAAGAAACAGTCACGAAAATAAACAGACAGCCTACAGAATGGGAAAAAATTTTCGCATACTACACATCAGATAAAAGACTGATAACAAGAATCTATTTAGAACTCAGGAAAATCAGCAAGAAAAAATCAAGCAATCCTATCAAAAAGTGGGCAAAGGACATGAACAGAAATTTTTCAAAAGAAGATATAAGAATGGCTAACAAACATATGAAAAAATGCTCAACATCCCTAATCATCAGGGAAATGCAAATCAAAACCACAATGAGATACCACTTAACTCCGGTGAGAATGGCCTTTATCAAAAAATCCCAAAACAACACATGTTGGCATGGATGCAGAGAGACAGGAACACTCATACACTGCTGGTGGGACTGCAAACTAGTGCAACCCCTGTGGAAAACATTATGGACATACCTTAAACAGATTCAAGTAGACCTACCATTTGATCCAGCAATCCCATTATTGGGCATATACCCAGAAGAACAGTCATTCTATAAAAAAGACACCTGTATTCAAATGTTTATAGCAGCACAATTCACAATCGCAAAGATGTGGAAACCACCCAAGTGCCCATCAATCTATGAATGGATTAGTAAACTGTGGTATATGTATACCATGGAGTATTACCCAGCTATAAGAAATAACGGTGATATGACATCTCTTTTGTTCTCCTGGAGAGAGTTGGAACCCGTTATATTAAGTGAAGTATCCCAAGAATGGAAAAACAAGCATCACATGTACTCACCAGAAAATTGGTTTCCCTGATCATCACCTAAATGCACATCGGGGAAGGATACCAATTGGATATCAGACTGAGACGGGGGGGGGGGGGGGGGGGGAGGGAATGGGTGTATGCCTACATGATGAGTGCGTTGTGCACCGTCTGGGGAATGGTCATTCTTGAAGGTGCTGACTCAGCGAGGTGGGGGGGAGGGGATGGAGGTATGACTACATGGTGAGTGCCAGGCGCACTGTCTGGAGAATGGACACGCTTAAGGCTCTGACTCAGGGGGAGGGGTGGGACACGGACAATGTATATAACCTGAGCTTTTGTACCCCCATGAAGAGCTGAAATAAAAATAAATAAATAAATAAAAATAAAAAATAGAATTCAACATTTCCATAGTTCCTTGACTAAATCTCACTGTTGCTGTTCTACTACCTCCTGTGTAAACAGAGAAGACTTGTAATGAGGGTCAAACAGTGTAGCAAAGGTGTATCTGGGGTCATGGAGGATGGTGGACAATCAGCTCACCACAGACTCCTTCAAGAACTTCAGCATGGTGTCGATGCCCACCATCTCCTCAAAGAGCACCTCATTTTTTATATTGAGAATGTGGATCATGGGGATGACTTGGCTTAAAGCAGATACCTGTGTGGCTGTCTCCCAACTGTTAGCATGGAAGTGTTTTGGCACGTGTCACAGACTGGATCACCTTCCACTGGTCACAACCGATTAGTTCTTTCAAATTATGCTCTGTTGGCATCTTATTAATAGCCTTTTTTTGTTCAATGAGTCATTCGAACATATGAAATGATGTCCTCCATTTGGATGCAGTATTTTGAATAAGATGGTGCTGTGGCAATTTATGTTGCTTCTGCATCTCTGCTAGCTTCTTTTTGGCTTTCGGTGATCGATGTACCCATTCACACATCTTCCGTGCAATGCTAAAGAAGTTCTGCACCACTCTGTGGCTCTTACTATCCTCACATTTACAATCAACTTGATCATATGGCTAAAGCACTGCACGCTCCTGTACTTCCTTTAATGTCTTTCCTATGCTTGGATTGTCAGTCACCATAATACCAACTTGAGAGCCAATCGAGGTAACTGAGGCTTTCTACCAACATTCCAGCTTCTTCTGAACGCTGTTGCTGCTACAGTCACCATCAATCTGTGACACATCTAAAAAGTGCTGACCAATGGTGGTCCTCATAGTGTGGTTACACTGACAACTCGAAGGAGACCCAGTGAGCCTTTAAATGGTCAGGTCCTCTTGAGTCTGGCTATTCACACATATTCCTGAAGTGAACTGGATCCGAATCTCACCTTTCTTAAGATGTGACACAATTATTTGCTTCGTATTACCACACATACCTGGGATAGCTATTCTAAAGAAGTAAGATGGGGAGGGTAAGGAACATGGAGTTTTCAAGTATTGGAGCAGTCTGTTAGAGTCATCATTGTCTACAAAGATGGCGGAAGGTCAAGTATGATCACTGCAGCTATTAGACTTGTGATCCTACTTTTGCAACTGGGTGAGAATCAGAAAACGTGTCATTGGTGTCACCAAAGGAAGGAGGTCCTAATAATTCTGTGTTCAGTGCCACACAGATGTCCGGAGAAGAGGACTGCACTGTCTCTGAGACTTTGGTTTCAGCACATTGCTGTGGAACGTCTGCAAATGTCTCAGGAGACAATGGGTGCCCAGGGTAGTTGGCTTCTTTCCTCTGCTGATCTGGCCACAGCATAATCACACAACTTCAGTCTGTGGAACAAACAGAAAAATGCTTCCACAGCTTTAAGGTCTTTTTGCTATTCATAGGAAACACAACCTGATTATATCTCATGACCGCTGTTTCCAAGTCAGTTCATCTGGAGAAGAAACTTTCTGCAGAAGCCAAGTGACATACACAGAATTTGCCAAACTTGCACAAAGAAAGCTCTTATGGTTCCTGACTACTTCAGAATGCCATCTGTGCACCGGTCTCCTCATCAGACAGCTTCTGCCCATGGCACCCTTCTTCCCCAGACTGATGACAAAACTGCAGTACTGCATGCTGTCTTGAGACTGCCCATGAAAACTGATGCCGACCTTCTGACTTCAGTCTTTTCATGACATTTTTATTCTTCTGGAAGACAGCACCACACTCAAACTTTCCAGACCTCAACCCTGGGACTGATGCTTCTCAGGAGAGGACATCACGGCCTCCCCAACATCACTGGAGGATGACAACACCAACACAGCTTCCATCAGCACATCCCCAGGGTTCAAATGCAATGACAGGTCCTCAGTCAACCAATCAGGGAGGAGGAAGCTGAAGGGGACTCTTTGACCAGTTTTCCTGGAGATGACTACACAGACCTTAGATACTCCTCTGGAGACAGTAGAGAGGGTACCTGGTTTGGGTGGGTGGAGTACAGAGGCAGGATGCCCAGGTCCCCATTCTCCTGCACCACAGTGGAGCACTGTGCTCTTCACACATGTGCCTGATGAGACACCTGGTAGCCACATCCTTCCCATCCTTTCCTTTGCTTAACTCATTCATGCAGTGAATGCAGACAGCTTCAGAATTATCTAGAGGCCACAGGCAGAAGTGCTTCCAGACAGAAGATCTTCTGGACCCAGCTGTGCTCTTTGGCAGTGGTTAAGTTTCCCCCTATGGTTTTTCTGTGGTTTCTTCATGATGGAGAGTTGCCAGGAAGGGAGTCCCTGGAGCTGTAGTATTCAATCCTTCATGACACAGACAAAAACATGTAGGGGAGACTTGCTTCTTGTCTTAATGACAGGATGCCTGCCATCTTGGTAACATACAGAGTTTCCTTTTGCACTATACCTCATTGGCTTCCTAGCTCCACCTGAACATGGGCCCTGGCTGGTCTCTTCCTGGAAAAGGGGTGGAAAGTGACAGGGTTTGCAAGAGGCCTTGGAGTTGGAGTACACCGACTTTGGGTCACCCCTGAGCAGGCTGCCTTATCAGTGGCACCGCTGCTGCCAGGCTGTGCTACGCCACCAGCCGGACGGCCCCACACTCATCTCAGTGCCCTCTCCTGGGCACGCGGCTCCCACTGATTTCATTCATTAGCTGTGACTTAGACCACCCGGCCCCAAATACCCCTGTGAAACCACCAGACACTGCGCCCCTCCTGTATAATATTTTTTGACATCAAATTATTCTAATGGGAAGCTATCTTACTTTTTGGAGGTTTACCTCCAACAACAGTAAATTTTTGTGGATTTTTCAAGAGTTCAATAGCTTCCTGGAATTCTTGTATAGCTTCCCTCCATGTAAACTGACACCGTTTACCAAATAATTTTAAGTAATGGTTAAATTTGCTTAGGTTATTGAGGCTTCATATTTGAAAATCTCAAATTTAATTTGCATGTGAATTAACTGGCCCTGTTCTTTGTTTCAGGGAAAAGAGTATACAAAAATGCTCCCTTTGTAACCACACAGTGGGGTTTCTCCTGATCCTTCTTTTCCAATTATGCAGTCTCCTTGCTAGCCTGACAAAAATCATTCTGAACTTCTTCCATTTTCTCAGTGAGAAAACAGAAGTCAAATAACGCATTGGGCAAGCTTAAAAAGAAACTACCTGGAAAGGAGCAGACCAAAACATGAAACACATCTTTAGGCCAAAGAGCATTCTGAAAATAGGAAATTAAAATCATGATTACATTGTATTTCTACAAAAGCTTACTAGAAATATTTCCAGGAAATACCAAAATTATTAAAAAGCAAAGTTTTCAGTTATTTTTGGTTGGGCTTGGAATGGTCTTTGAATGCTAGTCTGATTAAATCATTCAAAACTTCCTAAAATTTTTATCAAGTTAATGGTTAAAAACAAATCTTTGCCACTCCTCAGCCTAGGAGAAATGTGTACATTTCACACCAGCTACTCTTTGAGCCAAAACCTAGAAACAAAGCAAACGTCCACTTAAAATAGAATGAATATTGTGGTATTTGTATAGTAGATTGCTATGCAGCAAAGATAAAAACAAGTACAACTTCAAATAACATGGATGAATCACATACTCATGTTGGGCAAAAGAAGTCAGACCCAAAAAAGCCTATTCTACATGGATCATATTTACATAAAATTCAAAAACAAGGGAAACTAATGTATGGTATTAGACAGGACAACGATTACCCTTAGGATGGGGAAAGAGTGTAACTAGAAGGAAGCCTTAAGGAGTTTCTGGTAAAGTTTCTTTCTTGAGCTGGGTACTGGTATCATAAGTGTACTACCTTTGTGAAAATGGATTCAGCTACACATTTATGATTTGTATACTTTTGTGTGAATAAACTAAACTTCAACAAAACTTTTAATTAAAATAAATTTACTGCTGGGTTTATTACAAGAGCGCCTTTTAAAATATTCAAGGATATCCATAAACTGAAAGGAGACTAAAATACATTTGATCACATACTAGACATAATACCAACTTTAAATTGCAGGAATAAAGCAAAAGAGATTAAACATCATTCACTACTCAAATGAACTACAGTCTCTGCCCAGTTGCTGTGGCAGGAGAATTCCCGACAGAAGAATGGAAAATCTATTGAGAAAAATACTGTTAAGGGGATCAAGATAATGGATGAAGTTATAAATAGTCCCTATTAGTATTTTTAAGGCTGTGCATAAAACCATGCCTATGTAGTCAAAAGTACTGGGTAATGAAATGACACATAAGCTCTTTAAGACTCATAAAGATTGATCACAGGAACTACCTAATGGCAACCCTGCTCTACTAAATGCTATTAAAAATAACCTTGCTCTGTGTAAACTTAGATTTTATACCAACTATAAAATTGATTCATTTTACCATGGAAAACTTTGTAAGGATCTACCTTAATTCTGAGGTCTCTTTTTCTAATGCTTAGTCATCAGCAAGTCTTTAGTTTGGGACTCAGAAATCCTATCCCAAAAGAAGTGTGAAATATTCAGTAAATAAATAAATACAATGCAGACAGAAAATAAACATGCCTTAGCTGACCACAGCCTTAATGCAAGTTCAATTTAGAGCAGGCTTTCTGACTACAGACCTCGGATAGAATGAGAAGGGCCCACTGATGATTCACATTTTTAAATAATCACTGTTGTCAGCCTCTTCCTCAATTGTTCCCTTTTTACAATTCCAACAGGGTTCAAGGCTATTTTAATTGCAAAGCAAAGGAAACGACTGCTTGGTAAAACTACCATAATGATTTCTGATACCTTATTCCCCAACAGTCAAGGTTGAAAAAACATGGTTATTTATAAATAGGGCTACGAATATGGAAAGAGGAAAAGCACAAATAATATCATCAGCCTCTTGAGAGTTAGGCCTCTCCTTACCTAGATCATGTATTTCAAAAATCAAAGACAATCACCCAGCCTCTGTAGTTCACAGAATCAAATACAACCTAGCAGATATGATGGGAAAGCCCAGAGAAGACCACAGTGTGGGGCTACAGTTCCAGAACTCACATTTGCAAGACAAAAAAAGAAACAAAAATCAGTAGGAGAAAAGACTCATCTTGATTGGTCTTGACATAATTCGTGATCCCCAACTTCCAGTGGGCCTGACAGTCACAATTCCCATTTCCACTCATTCTTCTAGTCCTCCGTGACTCCATACCTCCTCCATAAACCACTAAGCCCTCCTCTTCCATACATACTCTCCGCAGGTAACTTGAATCTGTCTTCGCTATCTGTACATTTCCACAAACCTCCACCTACCACCTTACCATCATCTCCACTTTAAAAACTTTCCTGAAGCTTCAGAATCTGAATCCCATATAAACAGGGCAGATGTAGGCGGCAGCCTACCCCTGCAGAAGCTGCTAACTGTAGGCACCTGGGTGAGAGCACAAGGGCCAACAGATCTAAGGATGAGAGCAGGAGGAGCCCGGGCTGGGCCTGGGGCTGGGTGGGAGACGCAGGTGGATACATCACTAGATGCTTCTGCTGCTGACTTTGGGGGCGACCGCCTCTCTGCCATACTGCCTGGAATCTGGCAGCTTGTGAGGGGTGGGCGACACCAGGAGCACTGTGCAGGGCGTGGCTGGCGACCATGGCGCCCTTACAACCTTCTCCTGTCCTTACCCCACGGCCCCTCACAAAACAGTCTCCCTC
Source organism: Lemur catta (assembly GCF_020740605.2). Classification (NCBI taxonomy): domain Eukaryota; kingdom Metazoa; phylum Chordata; class Mammalia; order Primates; family Lemuridae; genus Lemur; species Lemur catta. Next base: position 4,268,225 of record NC_059149.1, on the reverse strand, counting down.
TTCCTCTCCACTTTCAATGCCAGCAGCAGCACATGCCTAGGACATCCGCCACTCACCGTCATTCACATTGTATTGCAGAGCCACTCCTGGGAGCAGAAACCTAAGCCCACCCAGCATGAAACCACAGTGGAGAACGTGGTGGTGCTAAAGGGCATCACCTCACACCGGCCCCTGTAGTACAGAGGCTGAGCTTCACCTGATGCCCTCACACCCACTCTGCAAAATCCACCGGAAACCAACCGACAACTTAGGCCCACCGATGGGCGGGTGTGGGGAACATCACCTCTGATCTAGCTCCCTGCTGTACTTACACCCAGCAGCTACACAAACCGCTATGGAGAGGAGAAGCAGAACCTGGACACAGTGTCCCCCCCCCCCCCCACACACACGCACGCGGTGCCCCTTTCCACTGACGCGCCCATTCCAGGTCTGCAAGGCCTCTGAGTACCGAGGACCAAGTCCCCTCCCACGTGCCAACTGAGTCCTTGCTTACCTGCCTCTCACGACAGGATCCTCACAAACAAGTCCCTCTCAAGTCCTAGTTCGGTCCTTCCTTGGGTGTTGCTCACTGTAGGATGCTCTGTTCCCAGGAGATTCAAAGGCAGTTCTGGCCACAAAGCCCTCACCAATGGAAATCTCTCGGCCAGAGCAAAAGGAAAAACCACCAGACCCCTCAACAAGCTCTCAAGAGCCAAAGGAAAAAAAACAGCTTTAATCCGTGGCAGACAATTTATAGCTTCGTATATTCAAATGAGGTATTGTAAAATACCCATTCTGATTGGATGTCATTATCCAATCACAATTGGTCTGTCAATTTCTCTTTTCAAAGGGCCTCTTCTAGAATACCCGTTCTGATTGGATTGCACTATCCAATCAGAATTAGACAGTTTTTTTCATCCAATCAGAATGTACATTCCAGAAAGCCTTATTGGAATATGAAAGCCTATAAATGGCCTGCTGAGGCCAGAATAAGCCTTGTGACAGCGCTTCAGTCTTACTGGTGGAGAGTGAGACTGGAAACGGACCTGGCGCCCAGTGGTAGACCTCTTTTCGCCTCGGATTCCCAGGTAAGGAGAGGAAGAGCAGAATGCGGGGGACCTGCTGGCTCGCAGCAGGGATAGAAAGCCTTTCAGGAGCCCCTCGCTCCTTGTCTTGAGCTGTCCTCCTCCCGCAGCACCGCCTCTGCCTTCCGGGTTAGGTGTAGTTGGGTTTCCTCACCTCTGGCCCTTCTTAGGTTTCCTGTTTTCTTCTCTTTTCTCCAGCCACTCTGGGTCTCCTCTTCCTGGACATCGTGCCAATTTCTCTCTCCCTAGGGGACTAGCACCAGAAATCCTTACTCATCCGGCTCCCTGAGGAGCCTGCAGCTTCCACTGTGTCTCTATTCTATTCTGTCCTGTTGCTCACAACTCAATCTCTCCACCTTTGTGGGTGGTTTTCATTTTCCCTCTTACCTGGTCCGCCCCACCATTACCTCTTGGGTTGTCAAAAACCTCCTGGTGTCTCCCTTTCCTTGCTCTTTCTGGGCCAATATTTACATTAATTTTTCATTTTTAATTTGAGATACTGAAAATTAAGGTTACAAAATTAAGGTTTAGAAGCTTAAAATTTCTTCCTAGATGTAAAAAGACGTAGACCTTTGGATGTTTATTTTATCCCCTGTGTAAACTTAGTCAAACACGTTGTACTGTGGAATGAGATTTAAAAGCGCAATCCCAAAGCCTAAAAGTAGGGGACAGTAATGGAAATTTTGGCAGTCTTTTTACCTATTGGGCAATGACACAAGACCTGATTCTTTGAGAGTAATTTTAGTTTGAGGATAATTCTAAGAAAGCTTTACCGATTAGCCTTTTTAGGAAGGCAGGAAACTGCAGCCAATCAACTCCCTGCAGCTGGGAACGGGAAAGGGGCTGCCACAGCCAAACCCCACAGGAACCAGGCCCTGAGGGGATGCTGCCCCAAGGCAGGGCGGGGAGGGGGCTAGATGCCTGGAGGCGCGTCCCCATTCTCCTGGAGAGGCTGAGCGTACCCCGTCTGTTGCCTCGTGCGCCCGGAAAGGGTGCGGAGGGAAGCTTGGGGTTTGGGGGTGAAGGCAGGCGGCCTCCCGCGCTGGGCAAAAGGCAACGGGCCTGGGGCTCCTGGGTTCCCAGGGTCTCCCCGGATCTGTCCAAGTCCAGGAGACGCAAGCAGCCCGCTGGGAGCCAACTTTGTGCGCGGCGGTCGGGGTCGGGGATGGGGTCTGGGTACGTGTTACCCGGGCACCGGAGCGCGGTTGGCGCCAGCAGGAGCCCGAGCGGCGGCGCCCGGCCCGGGGGCGGCACGGTCCTCGGCGCGCGGTGGGCGCGGCGCGGGGCTGGTCCTCTCGCGCGCCCGGCCCAGCCCGCGGCTCCCGGGAGCAGCCCCGGCGGCTACGCCCGGGCGCCCGGCCTGGCTCGCTCCCGGCGCGCCGCTCCGCCTCATATGCAGGCGCGGGCTCTGCTGGCGCTTCCTTGGCTGCGCCTCTGCGCGCTCTCCTGGGCTCGGCCGTGCGCGGGCGGGGAGCCGGGGGCCGCCGGAGCCCCGCGCCCCGCGCCCTCGCCCGCCGCCCCGCGCTTGGCCCGAGTTGCGCGGCCCCCGCCGCCGCCGCCGCGGCTCCTGCGCCCCAGAGCCGGTCCCATCCCAGTCACGCCGCCGCCGCCTCAGCCAGCCCCGCTGCCGGCCGCCTCTCCAGCCAGCCAGAGTGAAAATTAAATTCTTTACTATAGAAATATATACAAAAATGAATTGTAGTGTAAATACTAATAAGTTTTATTATGAATATACTCTGAACTAAAACCTCTGTTCTATACATATACATAGATTTATTTCTTCATGTGCCTTATCATACAATTTTCCGTTTTCTGCTATGGTTTAAGCACATACTTGATTGAGTGGTCCTGTCTCTTTTTGTTTGTTTCTTCTTCCTCCTCCACCTTTTAAAAATGATTTACCCCAGCCTAAAGTTCTCCTCGCAGAATACTTTTCCTCAGTTGTCTATCCTTTCAGTGCCTCTGTCTTCATTGTTACCACATTTAGTTACAGCTTTCTACTGAGTAGCTGTTTGTGGCTTTCTTTCAACAATCATTGCCTCACAAGTTTTATTTTTATTTTTTTTTCTCTTTCTTGAGAGAACCTGAATTATACAGTAATTTATCTTTAGCATTTTGACAAACATAATAGAAGTGGTTTATACTATTAGCAAAGCCAACCCATTAAAATAAATTATTACTAAAAACCGAACTGTAACATTTTCCCTGGCAAGAGATAATTCCTCCAAATGTGAATGATACAAACACATATCACAGTATAACTCAAAATTGATTAACTATCTTAATGATAGTTATTTTGATAATCCTCTAAGCTGACTAGGTACATTTTTGCCCCAGGCTATTTTGGTTAAGAATATAATCCAATGGATATTACAGTATTTGTAGAATAATCAAGTATGGGTAAGGGGAGTAAAGTTTTGAGGACATTTGTACCATCTTTTCATAATCTTCACCCCGTGAGAAGATGTAGATTAGTAAATGACAGAATTGAGGGTTGAATCTGCATCCGATTGACTCCAAATCCTCTTTTCTTTGTGTTAGATCATATAGTAATGGTCAATGTTATAATTATTTTACCAGTTTGATACTTGTTATTCTTAAAGGTATTGTTTTTTGTTCTAGGCTGTTCCACAATGAAGCTTAACAAACTTAATTACTGCTTCTCAGAGATCCAGGAAAAACTGTAAGCTATTTGAAGATAACCTATTCTTGTGTTATTCACTGATTGTTCATTACAAATATTTTCAAATATTGTTTACTTTCTTTTTACTGTAGTAGAAGCAAAATATTGTACTGTGAGAACAGATAATGGAATCGTGTTTGAGGACAAGGTTTGTGATCATGCAAATGAAGATGTGTTTGAATCCTTTCCTACGTCAGCCAAATTCCAGAGCTTTTCACATCCTTCATTTCGATCACCTGAGGCTCCTCTGAAACCTTCCGTTCAGTCATTGGAAAACTGTGGCCTTACAAAGGCAAGTTACGATTTAAAATTTTTTCTATATATTTTTTAATATACCACTCACCCATCCTCATGATGCAGACAAAAATGGTATAAAGAAATGGACCTCCTCAAGGCCATAATAGAAAACAAATGTAATAACAGAAGGAAGGATGTACAGGATTGAGATTTGTAAAAAGTTGAGCAGAGTAAATCATTCTTAGGTTAGAAATTGTGGAAGGAAAGAATTAGAAAGCAACCCAAAAGAATAGCTCAACAAATATGGAAATGAGGAGGGGGATGAAGGAGAAGAATTCATTGAGGAAGGGTGAGATGGATACAAAGTTTGAATAAGAGTCAAAATGACAGAGATTATTATGAAAAGACAACAGAAATGAGTTAAATGAGAGCAGGAACTCTTCTATATGTTAGAAATTATTTTCATGCAAATTAAGAAAAGAAAGGCAATGAAAAAGAGGCTCAATTTCTTTTGAATGACTTCTAGATGGTTTTATGAAAAAAGAAAAGTTAAGGGTGACTATAATGAAAATTAGTATATTGTACATTTAAAAATAGCTGCAACAGAATATTTGAAATGATTCTGCCATAAAGAAAAGATAAATATTTAACATGACACATATCCCAATTATGCTAAGATTCTGTGAATGTATCAAACCATATGTCCCTTCAAATACTTACATCTTTTATATATCAATTAAAAACAATTTTAAAGGGAAAAATCATTTTTAAAAAAATTACTGAAGTAATATCTTATATTTAATCAAGTAAAACCTGTGTTTCCAGATAATGCAAAGTGAAATATATTTTAGGCCTTATCTGATTTTTATGAATTATTAATTTTTTACTCTTTCGTTTCTTCTTTAAGGTTTCTAACTTGTCTTTTGTATATCCATAACTTAACTAATTTATCTTGCTGTTTGATTCAGTCTTTACAGCCATTTTAGATCTGTTTGAGAATAGAGTTAGAGAAAGGAATAAGCATTTTATTTGATCTTTTTATTAATCAAAATTAAAATTCCTGGTTATATGAAGGAGGTTCTTAATCCACATCCATTAAATAAGAACTAACCCTCTTGAAGAAATAAAGGTAACAATTATTTATTTCTGGATGTATTTTGATTTATCTTGTGCCAATAATTTCTCCATATAATGGACACACCTGTGTATACATCACATGAATGCAATCATAATTGATCATTGTTCTCTAGAATAACCTACTTATTATCATAGAATTATAAAGAAGGGGCACCTGCCAACAGAGTATACACAGTCATCTCTGGAAGATGATTTTTTACCTTGAAAAATATCTCCAGCATTGGGAACATTTTATATTGTTCTCAGGAAGCTTTATCAAGTTCAGTATTGATAGTTGTTATATTTTGCACATAAATGTGTGTTCATCTGTAAAACTCAGAAATCCTGTAGACTTGCTTTTGTAGTCCTCTCTCCACTCCTCATGTGAATATTGGGGCCTGGTTGACAATTGTAGATGTGTTTGAGGATTCTTAAATCTTCAATTTGGGTAATCATAGCTTTATTTTCTTTATAATAGATGATATCCCCAATTTTTAACTACCTTCTTATATAATGTAAATACGAAATTAGAGCTATGAGTATGTTGCTTACATGGGAATAAGAAAACCATGTGAAATTTAGTGGAGGATTTTATGTTTCTTACATGATGGTAGTACTTAGAAATACCTCATAATTCTGCATCACATAAGCATTTCTCCTCTACAGTTTAAAATTTTAAGATTAATTTTAAAAATAATCTTCTTGCAGCATCTTAAATTGGCATTTTAGAATTAAATTTTTTTATTCAATTTAAAAGTGCATATTACCATAATCAAGAAATAAATATTTTCATATATTAATGCTCTTGTATCTCATATCATTCAAATATTAAAAGGTATAACTGAAAAATTGAATCATATTTTTTCCTCCTCTTGTTTTCATTTTCAAAATTTCAGAGTTCTATGTAGGTTTTCATTATTTAATTCTACCCAGTTTAGTATATTTAAATACATTTTACAAATAGTCATCCTTTTTCTCACACTGCCCTGTCTAAAAACCCTTCATGTCCTTTTCCAACACTTTGTCTGTCTTTCATAATATGGCCATATATCTTTGCAGCATGTCCTGTGCTTCCCAGGTAGACCTCACTGCTCTCTCCTTTGTACTCTTACTGTCCTTTATTCACTTTAATGGTAGAAACAGTGAATTATTCTTTTCTTTCTTTCATTTATCTGATTTCATCTATCTCATACATTTCTTGCATCTCAACCTCCTCTTGAATATTATCAGTGTCTCCCAGGATACTGCCTATGATTTGACAGACACAGTAAATGTTTATTGTCTTACTGACTGACTGAGCACATGAGTGAGTGAGTAAATAATAAGTGCAATGTTTTCTGAAGTTGGGATTTTTTTTTTAATAGGATGAAGCAACAAAGCCAGTATCTGGACAAAAGGAAAATGGTATTGGTATTATTGAAAATGCTGCAAGAGAGCAAAAAAATATTGTCAATTTCATATGTGTGCACACAAATAACAGAAGTGGTGAGTTAGTGAATACCTCTGACAATATTTGATCCTTAAATGCCATCATGAAAGAAACATTGAAAGTATGTAGACCCAAGTATATTATCCATTTCTTTTAAATATTTTTCTTTTGCTGTCTTTATTTTTTTCTTTTTTTTTTATTTCAGTTTATTATGGGGGTACAAAAGCTCAGGTTATATATATTGCCCATGTCCCGCCCAGCCCCCTTAGTCAGAGCCTCAAGCGTGTCCATTCCCCAGACAGTGTGCCTGGCACTCACCATGTAGTCATACCTCCATCCCCTCCCTAAAACTGGTTCAACCTTGAAATTATTTTTGCTTTTAATTTTATTTTATTGAAATAAAAATGAATGGTGATAGACTTGTATATGAATTTAAAATTTACGTTAAAAATGTTTTTATGAATGTATCTGTGAATAACATGTTTTAGAAAAGATGTCTGCATTGGGAACTGGACAAAATGAAGACGCAGAATCACCTCAGGATTTGGAGGTACTGCCTACTGTTGTTATTATTTTAAAATATAAGTATCAAATGATATTAAAACCTAAAAGGAGATGTTTGGACTTTACATTCTCACCTCTGCATATGCCCATAAGAAATTATTTTCTTGTATTTTCAGGTCATAATTAAAAAAGTGATTATTATTACATAGTACAACTCTGCTCATTTGTGGGATTCATTTAAGAAACTACTATAGTATAGTGCAAAAAGATAAGGGTTGGAACAGGAATCAGTTTGGGTTCCGATGTTATGTTTATCTACAATCTAAAGAATTATTCCAGGTCAACCTGTGGTCAAATGAATCATTAGATGTGTAAAAGTCCTAATGATATTCAGAGAGAAACCATCTGGACTATTGCGTTTTCCAACTTGGAACATAAAAAGATAATATCCATAACTTGAAGGTGTTAGTGTAATTGGGTTGTCAGGTATAGATCTGCAAGCAACATTTCAGGAGAAGGAAAGGTATGGGAACAGTAAATATGTAGGACTGTAGTAACAGTTTGGTTTAGTGCTGTTTTAGTAAGTAGAATTCCTTTTTAAAAATAGAACGCATTGGATATTTTTGTGGCACCCATGTTTGTACTAGTGTAAATATAAAATAATGACACTGTACATTAAGGTGACAACTGTGGAAAGAGATGGGAAGGGTCTGATGATAGAAGAGCTGCTGCACAGTGGCAGCAGCACTGAGTGGAAGACATGTTAGTGTCCTGGTACTGTCACTTACTAGCCATGGAATCTTGAAAGTAATGATTTATTCTATTCAGATATCAGGGACCTTCTTCAAAAACATGGTACTGACATCTATTCCTTAAAAATGTGTAATGAACCAATATGGTAAGAAATGTGAAAACATTTTGTAAACTAGAGGGTGTTTATACCAATGGAGGACCAAATGATTACACTGATATTCAGTGACTTAATAAAGCTTGCAAATACTTTTTGCAAAACAGAAGGCAGTAGTGCTAAGAAAAGAATGGAAGTTATAACAGGCATATGGATTCCTAATTTGGGTTATGTTAAGTTTGGGCAGACTATTACTAGAGATGTCCTATAGGAATATAGTGATTTGATGCTTGAGACCCTCCTGATGGGATTTTAAATGTTTCACCATTGATTAAATGTCTGTTATTGAGTACCAAGTACATACTGAGCAGTAAGACATTGAAAATACAAGATGAGGAGGGAATATGCTATAGGAGTAGGAACAGAAAAACAAGTAAACAACAAAGACATATTAGTCACTATAAGTTCTGCATATAAGTAAAACAGAAACGGTTTGTTTAGAAAATATTGAGGTAATTTGTAGTTAGGATGGGTATGGAAGTGGGAGTAGAATTCTGTAGTCAGAGAAGATCTTTCTGAGGGTGGTGACATTTTAGCTGCCCACTTTCACATGACTAGAGAAGGAGCCAGCCATGCAAAAGTCTAGGAGGACATTCTGGACAGAGAGATCAGTGGATCACATCTCTTCATTTTACCCTTAACATCCTAGAATGACCAGGAAGTGGGATAATTACCATCCTACTCATTTTTGTTATTATTAAGTATAGGAAAAAATGTGGAAATAAGTGTCCAGCACATTTCAGATGCCTCATGAATAAATATTCTTATTCTTCCCTATTTATTAAGGCTTGATATTCTTTTTTGAAGTTTTTTTTTCATTGAGATTTATTTTGTGTATCTCTAATGTTTGCTTGCTTTACTTTATACATCTCTAACATTTGCTTGGTTTTATTGAAATATGACATAAAGAAATGTTTTTCTTACTACCTCATCAGCTTATTCAACCATTCATACTATTAGTAAAAATTTTATTAAAAAATATTTAGATATTTGCAAGCCCTTGTTTCCAAAATGGCACAGCTTTTTAAATGAGCTTTTCATCCTGAACTTGACATATGCTAATGTTTCTTATCACGCTAAGTATCTTAACACTAAAAATTTCTATAGTTAAAAGTATATTAAATATTTATTTACCTAATTATTACAGTAAGTGTATTAAATATATTTTTTAAATACTCTTATTCTTGGTGGGGATTGCAAAGCACAGTTAGGTATTTTGAAGTTACTTCCTTGTTGAAATGTGTATACCCATTATTATTTTTTCTGTGAATATACTCCCTTTCTCAACCATTCTTGGTTTTCAGAGTCAATAGCCATAAATAGATAAAAGGTAAGCTTGCTCTAGATAACATATGTGAGGTTCCCTATTGAAATGCTTTGATTTTCAATACATGCTTCTCTCATTTTTAAATCTAATTGCTTTTAAAATAGGAAATTCAGATATTTTTAAGAATGTGATTATGAAATCTTGATGGAACTCATTGTTATTGTTTTAATTAAAACTCATTATTGATATTACTTTTTACAGAGTATCTCCATGAATCTTCCACAGAATTATGGTGGTGATTTATGTGGGGCTGAAGTTAACAAACAAAAAAATACAGCCAATGGGCAAGTAGAAGGTAAGAACCATATTTTATTAAAAGAAAGTCATTTAAAAGACTTTATTTAAAAACATGTGCACTGATAATATTCTAAAATCCAAAAAGTATCATCCAGTATCAAGAAGCAGGCATATGCAATGGAGGGTGGTCAACTAAAATAATTATTCAGAAAAAGGATAAGCAGAGTGTTAGAAAGGTGGGACAAATAGTAAGTGAGCTTCCAATACCAGTGTGTGTCAGAGAAATATAGCAAACATTTCTCACTCTTCTTATCTCCCTCACTGTTGGGAAGGTATGAAGGATTGAGGCACCTGAACCTGTAGAACTATATTTTCTGTCCTACAGAGGAATAGAAGCATATATAGTCAGCGATGCATGTGTATAATTCAGTCTCATACGAAATGGTGTTACCTCATAGGATAGAATTATACAGCTCAAAATAAAAGCATTGGAAAGAAGAAGAGAATAGGGTCAGTTATGGAGAGATCAGGGAAGATAGAGGCTGATAAACAGCACATTCAAAACATTATGACTTGTAATGCAGTTTCAGTTTGGGTGACATGATAGGGAGGAACTGGAGGCTAGATTCCAAAAGGGTCAGTTCAGGTAGAGGAATGTGGAAGCATACTCAGTGTAGACCAGAGCGTCTCAAACTTTCATCAGTCAGCTGGGGACCTTGTTAAAAATGCACACTCTGAGTCAGCATGTCTGGGATTCTGCATTTCTAATATGTTCTGAGCTGATGCTGGTGCTGGTGGTCCTTCGGTATAGACTTCCTTTTAGAGAAATCTGGAAGAGGAGCCATTGGATAACAGTTTAGACATTACAGGATCGGGGAAAACATTATTTATTTATTTATTTTTTATGTCTGAGCATGTTTGTAGCCAGAGGGGAAGGAGCCACGTTATGAGGAAGGAGAAATTAGAGATGTAAGATACTACTGCTAAATAAAGAGGAAAGATGTGGTGGGAATAATACATCAAAAAATGTAGAAGGGGTAGAATAAGGACCACAGATCTCGAGATGACTGTTGTGAAGGAAGAAGGATTGTGAGGGGGTAAGGGGGGAGGAAAAAAAGAAGTTAGGAAGGTGATTTTGGAGATGATGAGGAAACTTGGGAGGTTTTCAGATGACTTCAGTATGTTCACACTCAAACAGAAGCTTAGATTATTGCTGCTCTAAAAGTTACTAGAAGCAGGAGGGAGTGAACAATAGTAACTTAATTTTCCTCCCCATAGCTGTCAGCCATCAAATATACATGTTGTATTAATATTAGTTAATCAAATGAGATTAATTTGAATATAGGAGCATCAGCTGCTTTTTTAACATAGCTGAATTTTTGGTAAGGTAATTATTTCATAAAAGTCTTTTAAAGACAACATGATAACCAAACTAATTTTAGAAAGAAAGCAAATTATAGAGTTCATTCCTTAAATTCTAAAATTGTTATTTCAATATTGAAAACTTATGCATTTTTTCTTAGATGTGTTGTTGTGGCTTCTTGCATGAGTATATCAAGAAAGTTTAAGGTGACTAACCCAGAGGATACAAGAAATGTAGGCATACCAATAGCCCATATAACTAATGCAAAAATGAATATTTTCATTAACTAGCGTTCTACAAATGAATCCAAGCTGATCAGAATACTTGTTCTGATGAGAGATGAATTATACTCTCAACTGTAATGCATTGCAACTGCATACTTCCTAAAGTCAGGAGGGAAGAAGCAGCCCCCACCCCACAATAACGGGGAGGACGATGTGCTGAAATATCACATGTGAGAATGAAAGTGCCACTAAAAGAATCCTCGAAGGTGCCAGACAGACCACAAGCTAAAAGGCAATTCCTGGGCCCCAAGCCACCTGCCCTGTAAATCCTGCTCATCTTTGCAGCCTCTGTCAGGTTCCACCTGTGTCTGCCACTTGACCATGGTGACCAGCAGAGGACAGCCGTCACCCACAGATGACCAGCCCTCCCCAGGCACCTTCTGTTTCTGCCTTGCTGTGTGGGCAGCAGGTTCTGAAGGTGGCCCCTGGGGTTGGCACAGGGTCTGCCTTGAAGGAAGGAGCTTTGCAACTACACACTCCCCGAGCACTGTACCGGCTTCTGCAGAGCCCCCCTCCCTGGCTCTCTCCTCGCTGCTCTGGGCCACCTGGGCATGCAGGGCTTCACTGCTCAGAGCAGACACCAGGAGAGGGCAGCAGCCTCCGGTATTGCAGCTTCCCCGTCACCTCCCCAACCCTTTAGCAGAAATGCATGAAACCGGCCCTCCCCAGGAAGGAGGGGCACCTAGAACTGACCATCTGGGATGACAAAGACCTTCCAAGGCAAGTGACAGTGAATGTGTGTAAACCCCTGTGGACAAGTCAGATTTCTGTCCTCTCCCCTCTCTTCCCCCTCTAACCCATTCCTCTCTGTTCTCTCTCTTGCTCCCCTCTCCCCTTTCTCACGCTACCTCTCTCCTTGTTCATGGTCATCTCTGGGGGTCAGAGGCACGAATGTCAGGGAATGCCTGCTTTTGTTCCAGTGGTGGACAAGAACACGTGATTCATTTGTGATGGTCAGTTTCCCATTTAAGGTGAAGTGACTGAGAAGATTCACCTGAGTCCCGATTTCGTGAATCTGCAGACAGAGGAATCTCTTCACTAGCACCTGCTCAGGCTTGGCGCTTACACTCTGCCCCAACAAGCTTCAGCTTTTGACATTAAGCATCATATCACCGTCACTGACATTGTCAACACCATCAGCAACACAATCACCACCACTAACATCACATTATCATCGCCACAATCACCGTCACTGTCCCAACCATCACCATCATCACCATCATCATCATCACCACCATACCAACATCATCACCATCAACACCACCGTAATCATCATCTCCATCACCACTGCCACCATCATCACTGCCACTGCCAGATGTCAGCAGCTACTTTTCATTGTGATATGATCTTCACTCACCTTATGTGATTACATAACACCCCAATTCTATACTTTTATGGACAAAAACAAGGTGGTGATGGGTTTGTACCTTGATACAAGAATGTAAGAACCTGCTTTCTGTTGTCACAATGATCTTGCAATCAATGAAAGACAAAACTCATTTTATTCCTCAGCCCCCACCTTGCTGGCCCCTCCCTAGATAGGTCTGATCTGGACACTCACATCCTCACTGCTCTGCTGTCTCCACCCTCTGATTGTGCTTCCCTGGCTCCAAAGTGTTGAGAGAGCTGCATCCGCTGCACAGGGAGCACAGGCATCTTGCCCTCCCTGGCTGCTCCCTTGCTTTTGCCCCTCATAAAGCCTCGGCTCTAGAGAAAGTGGACTCCTTAATGGTGTGCATACACACACCTGTCCAAGTTCACATGTTTGTCCCTCTGGAAAGGTCACCTTTCCCTGCCCTCTCCACCATGGATCTTTGCTTCCGCAAATCCTGCCTGCTACTCAAGTTCAGATCTACATGAACATTTGCTACAAATCCCTCCCTGTCCCAAGCAGCCATGGGTGAACGTTTCCGTTTGGGGTCCTATAGCACTTTTGTGTTCACCAGAGGCATTTATCATTCTCCTGTCAGAGTTTTTTTGGACCAAAGGCCTTTTGTATCAAATATTTCACAACACTGTTTTGTTCTCACAGACTGGCAGGGACACATGGAGATGAAACTGTCCATATTAAAGTACTGTGAAGCCACAAAGTATAAATAGTAATCCAAGTTTGATTTTTATAGAAGTATAGATATAACCAGAAATCAACCATCCAATGTTTTCTAACTTCCTTGCTGCTGCAACCGGTTACTACTTAATTTCACTGTCCTCCCTGACAGGCACAAGATTTGTGACTCCCCCGACTACTTCTGTAAATAAAATTACTATTGTTAATCCCAAGACTTTTGACTCCATTGCTGTTTAAATCTTAAGACTGGTCCTTAAGGTGTTTTTCAAACTCTGCATCCTGGAGACCTGCTGACACCAACCAGACCCATGGACAGATGTGGGAATGGATCCAACAGCCTCGAAAGCCCCTACCCAGGAAACCTACCAACTGAGAAGATAATTTCTGCATTCCAACCCTATGAGCTCATCCCTCACCCATCAGCAGACCCCATTCCCTAGCCCTTTGCTCACCAAACTGCACTTAAAAACCCTTTCTCCCAAATTCTTCAGGAAGATGGATTTGAGAAATTACTCCCCTCTCCTCGCGTGGTGCCTGTGATAATAAAACTGTTTCTCTGCTGTAACCCCTGCTGGCTCAGTGTGTTGATCTCCTCTTGCGCAGCAGGCAGTGAACCTGCTCGGGCTGTAACAGATACTGGAGATGTAGAAGTGCCAATGAGAAAGAGCAAGTACAGCAAACTCCACACTGGGAGTCACAGGTTCCAAACTGACCCTCTCGGAAAATAACACTGGTCTTTTTGTTCTTAGAAGAACTCTTGTGTTTTCAGCCTTCTCACATGTTTCAGTCACATTTTCACAGTTAAGTGTTCTTTGTACAATCCAGTATATTGAAAACTGAGTCAAACTGCTTTACCCAAAATTTGGTTGACAGCCTTTATAAGATGGCCTACTTAGGATAATCTTAACCTTATCCCATTTTGTCAGAAAAATGATTTAGGTCCAACTGGTTTTTATGAACTGGTGAGTTGATATGTTTTACTATCTCATGACTAAACTCCTAAAATGAAAACTGTAAGACCTTTTTTATATGTATATGTATATATACACTATATATATATATATATTGATGTATTGGTGCATATACACATGCATTATATAATATATAATGTCTACATAATAAAATCTTGTGTAGTCAGCAAGAAATCCTTTCAAAAGTTGTATTTTGATTGGTTTAAATAAATGAACACTCATAAAATATTTAGTAATTAAATCAAATTAATTTTAGTTCATATGACAAGAAAAGTTTGGCAAATTAATTGTTTTAAAAATTTATGATAACATAAAATTAGAAATGTCTTTAAAGTTGTCAACATACTTTCTTGCCTGGTTTACCGGCTTACTGGTGAAGGTTTTTACATCCATGTAACTTTCTGTACAGCTTTCAAAGTCTTTTGATTATCACTTTGGTTAAATCAATGACTACTATTTTACAGTGTTCTCTGATTTTGTTTTGGTCAAATGTTTTGAGCCCTTTAACATCTTTGACAAACCTCCCCCAAATTGAATTCTAACTTAAGCATCTTTAACCTAGAATTAATTATGAAAATTTCCGGTTGGGTCCCTGGAAAGATTCAAAATATATATCTCTCATCTTAAAAGGATATTAAATGATTAGACTCATTGGATAAATTGTATAAGAAACATGGTCCAATGATAAGTGACACTAGATCTTACTTAGTTTCATTTATTGGTATGCTGTTGATATGAATGTTTCAAAAACATCATTTCTACAAGCATGTAAGTTTATAGAAGTTTAATATATTATCAGTCATAATTCTGGTTACTATCTGTCATAGATATAGTGACGTTTCCTTGTTGACTGTAAACTTTCATCGGATTTTTAAAATCTCTAAAAATCATTTATACTCAGATTCATGAAACAGACTCCAACAAACACTCTTACATACAGGTTTCTGATAACTTTAAGGACAATTGACTAAACAAAAATTTCCGGAACTCTGCTAAAGAAATGGGTGGATTCATGATACTACTAATGGAGATTAAGCAGAACAAATGTTGACTATATGACATTGAATACCTGATAAAATCATGTCCGTATGACTTTTATTTAAAACATTTTTGTTTGTCTACTTGAAATGTTTGTTTTCCAGATTTATTACCAAAGCTTTGACTAAAATATCATATTTGAAAATATGCATACAATGCCTGACTTCAAAGGTCCCTAGACTTAAAAAAAGTAAATAAAAACTCACTTTCTGTCAGAGCCAGCATCCTTACAACAGTAAATAAAACCTGAAGTCTGCCTTGGTTTGGCTTCCTAGCCTTAAGAAGTTATTAAACCTGAGGTTTCTATGTGATCAATATAGAGAAAAAAAAGTTATACTTCTAAAAAAAAAGCAGGTATAATACATTCATTATTTGACTGTAGCTCTGTATACTATTTTCTTAATTTTTTCGGGTTCTTCTCATTCAAATTTCTTACAAAAAATTACAAAAAGGCAAACTTCTTTGTGCCTTAACCCCTATAAGTTGAAACTAGATAAATTTCAAGAAACAAGTCTGTGGGTAATGTATTGGCCACACAGAAATTCACCAAACTATCTGATGCTATAGCCAGAGACATGGAAATGTAAACCAGGACAAGTTGAACTTCCCATGCTATAAACGGCTTTTCCTAAGTGGTTGAAGCAAGACTCCATATAATAATTCTCACCACGTATGTCTGCACTTTTTAATATGTTCAGCTGATTATCTTTAAAATTAGTTTCATGGTTTAAAGCTATTATTCAAACTGGGCTTATTATGCCATTCTGATTTTAACTTTGTTCTTATTGTCTGCCTAATCTCTGTAAATCCAGCTCTCTTCACAACATAATTTGCCTAAATGCTTCAAGATAATTTCTGATGCCTGTGGAACTGATAAGATGGAACTTGATGCTGGAATCCAAACAGCTGTGCTCAGAGAACATGTTTCCTTCTGGCCTCTTTGTTACTGTAATGTGTCCTGGGTCCCTGACAGGGCCTCATACTTTCCCCTGACTTGGGACAGAGACCACCAGGACAGGTTCATTTTCGCACCTGTCAGGTGCCAAGGGACGGGGTTTGGCACTCAGTTTTGTACCATTTTCTGCACAATTTCCCACGTGCCTTTGTGGCACCCCGACATGACTGTGTGATCTCTGGGTTAGAAGCTATGTCTTTACAGTCAATTACATTCTTAAAGCCTTCATGGGTCCCTTATTACCCTGTGGGTGCAAAGCAGTGTTTTCAGGGTATATGTGCGTGTGTCTTTTAGAGTATGCATGTCTGTGTTTGTGACTGTGTCTGTGTGTGTGTCTGAATGTTGGTTCGCGTCTATATGTGCATGTGTGTGAGCGTGTCTGTGTGTGTGAGAGGGACACCAAGGTGAATGAGACACACCCTGCTTTGAGGAGCTCCGACTGGAAGATAGGGCCATCCAGGGCACAGGTGACTGTGGTGGGAAGCAGACCTGTGGTGGAGACGGGGTAGAAATCTGGGAAGGGGTGGGAAAAAGCTCCGTGGATTGACGGGCCTCTGGGCTGGGGCTTAGAGGTGAAGCACATCTCACCTGGGCACAGTGCAGGGGACAGGTCTTCTGAGGATGGAACTGCTGGAGCCAGGCTCAGACGGCAGGGCCAGGTGTGTCCAGGGTCAGAGAACTCCAGTTTGACTGGGTGTTCTCAGAGTCTCCTTTGGTACTGGGACATCTGATGTGGTCACGAGGCCCAGGCCACAGACAGAACCCTCCTCTGTGTCCAGGAGGTCGGCAGGAGCCAGGAGGGGACATGGCTACTTGGACTCCCCACAAGCCACACTGGGGGCCCAGGAGACTCAGCCGTGAGGTGTGATGGAAGATGGGGCATGGATGTGCTCTGGCTGCACCTATGTTCTCAGGGCCCCCCGCCAAGCACTTCTCACCCCTCAAGCCAGGGGCCCCAACTGAAGTTTTGGGGGGAAGCCACAGCCCACAGCTGAGTGAAAAAACTGGGCACAGACTCTGATAGGAGCACACCCTGATTTTGTCAACCCATGTCAGTTTATTTCCCCTCACCCCAGAAAGTTCAAGGCAGAATTGAGCACAAGCTGAGGTCCAGGCTCTGAAAGAAATCCAGGTGTTTCCCTGTAGGAGCACGTCATGAAACCAGCACACACTCCGGGCCCCAGATGCCCACTCCTTCCTACCAGGGGAGCCCGTTCATGTTCTCGGTGAGAAGGCACCTCCCGGAGGTGGTCACCATGCAGCATCTGATGTGACTCAGTGCCCCTTAGGCTGCTATGTCAGCTGAGCCAGCTCCCTCCCATGCTCAAACTGCTGGTGGCCACCTGAAGGAGCAAGGACAGCTTCCACTCCAGGTCTTCAATCCTCTGAGCCAGGTGGACTCTCCTCACCTCCAGCTCCAGGGCCCGGTGGCTCTTCAGGGCCCAGGGTCCCAGCTTCTCTCCGTCTGGGCCACTTGTCTCCAGTGGGTGAAGTTTATCTTCCTGCCACTCACAAGGGGAGATGCTGGGAGACACCTGGGAATGACAGATGCACAACATGGACAGGTGACCCCTGAACGCTCTCAGCTCACTCTATCCTGAGCCCTCTCTGTGGTCTTGGCCCTGACTTTTGTCATTTAGACACTCTCTAGGCACCAACATCCACCCCAAACATGGGAATATGCCAGTGAGCTCCCTCCAGGGACTGACCTCATGATTAACAAATGAAGACACAGTGTTCACAAGTTTCTGTCACCACAGTAATGCACAACAGTGGCCAACTATATCATTATACAATTGTCATGTTTAATAATTTAGAATGATTATTGAATAATTAAATCTCAGCATATTTTATAATCCCTCATCTAATCCTAATTTTCCCTTCCTTAAAACCAGGGATATTTGTATAGAATGTATTTTTAAGGATGATCACCTGTTACTTTACCCTCACCGAGTCATGCTCTTCTGGCCCCTCAGTGCAGCTGAGGACAGGCTGCTGCACCTACCTAGTCCCTCTGCTGTCGAGCTACCTTCACGGCTGCCCGTCTGAGGTGGACGGAGGGCGGGTTCACAGAGGAACTGACCCCTCAGCTTAGAGCAAACGCTGTGGAGGAAGTCCAGATAAAGCTCAGGGCAAGAATGATTGGTGCGATGAGATGACAGGAAGCCAGCATCTGCATTTGGGTTTCCCGAGGGGACCCACCTCTGGGGCTCAGGGACCCTGGAAGGCCGTGAGAGACACAGTTCCCGCAGCCTCACTGGGAAGGGCATCTGTGCCTCTCGTGGCCAGTCCTTGGGCCACACCCTGCCTTGTCTGCTCACAAGAGAAATGTCCCCTCAGCTGTTTGTGGACACAGGTGCCCTTTCTTATCATTTCTGTACTGAGAGGTCAGTTTGACCAAGAAGAGTTGATATTCCAGATCTTCAGACATCAAGACCCAGATACCCACGATGTTCTCCTGAAACTCTCCATATTGAGGGACCAACCTGACTTTCCCTGCTGAGTAAGAATGAGAAGAAAACCTGCCCCTTGGCCCGGACTCCTGGGGTCACCGTGGCAGAGGGTGTTCCCTGGCAGGGGAAGAGGGGATTCTGTGGTATTTCAAGGTATCCCAGCCCAGATGCCCACACTGGGAAGGCGGATGTGAGAAGGTGCCTACCCATGCCCCTCCGCCACCCAGGGTGCTTCGCTAATTTTAGCATGCAGGGACGAGGCTGGGAAAAGTGAGGCACTGGGCTTCGGTGTGAAAGTCCAGGGGTCCAGGGTCTAGAAGAGAGGATTAAACATGACCCGATAGCAAATTGGGGACATGACACACAGAGATAAATGACATAAAAGGTGTCAGAAACTTCAAGTCTGTTTGAATAGTACGTTATGCAGTACGAAAACAATCAAACTGGTGAACTAACACCCAAAGACTGGCTGTCAGCTTTAGCAAATAAAGTTGGCTTTTTTGCTTTACTTTTTCTTTCTTTTTTTTTTTTTGAGACAGAGTCTCGCTTTGTTGCCTGGGCTAGAGTGAGTGCCGTGGCGTCAGCCTCGCTCACAGCAACCTCAGACTTCTGGGCTTAAGCGATCCTCCTGCCTCAGCCTCCCGAGTAGCTGGGACTACAGGCATGCGCCACCATGCCCGGCTAATTTTTTCTATAGAGATTTTTAGTTGGCCATATAATTTCTTTCTATTTTTTTAGTAGTCACGGGGTCTCGCTCTTGCTGAGGCTGGTCTCAAACTCCTGACCTCGAGCAATCCACCCGCCTCAGCCTCCCAGAGTGCTAGGACTATAGATGTGAGCCACCGCGCCTGGCCTTGCTTTACTTTTTCTATATTTTTAAGGAAATAAAGTTATCTTGAGCTCAGTGCAGACACAATGGCATGATCACTTCTATCTTTCATCCTCCTTTCTTCTCCATCCTTTCATGTGTCTGCAGCTAGGACAGGGAACAGCCTGGATGGAAGATGCATCTTGCAGAAAGCTCCTGGTCCCAGAGGTGTGCACTATTAATTAGGCTACATCTACAACAGCCACTGTTACTGTTCCTTTTCCATGCCCGTCCTCAGTATTTTCAGGCTGTGAATTAATTTAGAGAGTTTCAACCTAATCTGACGGTGTGGGCTTCCCTGTCTCCAGCCCCAGCTCTAAGCTTTCCATTCATGAAACCAACAAAACAGAACCTGACTTTGACTGGTGGACATTCTGGTCAGAGCTGGCTATTGCAGTCCCAACACCTCTCTGTGGAAGGGGCCGTGACTCCATGGGTCCCACCCCCCTGGACACCTTAGGAGCTGAGATGCTCATCTGCTGGGCTTACCACAAATGTGCAGCATTCACCTGGGGGCAGTGGGTCTGGCTCATCCTCCTCTTTCTGGAGCTCCAGGGCTGGAGAAGAGAGCTGGAAGAACTCCTCATTCACCTCATGCACAGTGTCTTCCACATGCCATATCTTTCTCTAGAAACAAGGAACATGTGGTCTTTATTACTTTCGTTTGTATTCTAAGTTCATTGAAAATTTCTTGTGCTCCTACTCCATGATTGACAGTGGGGTCAGTGCAGGGCACACAGACTCAGAGTCAGGTGCTGCTCTCAGACAGCTGAGTATCTGAAGGCAAGGGGAGCCAGACCTGCAGCCCAGCACAGCAAAGTAGTAAAGCTAATTGTAGAGAGATACACCAGGCACTGCAGGAGCAAAAAGCAAGACACCTAGTCCAGGAAGCATGGTCAGGGAGAGCTTTCTGGAGGAGGGAATGTCTCAGCTGAATATTAAAAGGTGGACAGGAGTTAGCAGGGTGGAGAGAGGGAGAAGAGCATTTCAGGCAAAGGGAGCAGCATTTGGGTAAACACAGGCATGAGAGAGTATAGGTAACATTGATCTATTTGTCCATCTATTCATTTGTCCACCCATTCGTTCATCCATCCATTCATCTAACCTTTCATAAATGAACTGAACCATCCATCTACCCATATATCCATCTAGCCACCCACCCACTCGGTTATTTGTCCATCCATATATCCACCCATCTATCGACCCACCCACCCATTCTCTACCCAGCTATCTATCTATGCTTCCATCCATAAGTATAGAAAGACTTACTATGAACCCAGTGTGTATCAAGACAATGGTCAGTTATGGGACACTATTAGGAAACTTCCATGGAGTTTATAACCTGTGAAGAAAGGCAGACATATGGCAAAAAATTACATGCGAAGGGGGTTATGTGAGTGGATGTTTGGGTTGCAGTGGGGATTAATTAAAGTTCATTTGGCAGTAGCATAGAATTTGTCAGGAAAAGTGTCAAGAGATGATGCTAGAGAAATGAGGGTAGCGTGCTTTTCTTACATTGTGGGGTCATCTAAAGGCCAATTTGGTAGAACCTTTCTTATGAATAGAACCTTCATTTTCTTGGGAGGGTCAATTTGCCCAGCTGAAATATGATTTATCTCAGACTCTCCATAAGATAGAGATGATCATGTGGCTAGTTTTGGCCAAAAAGATGTAAAAGTCAGTATTGCCTGCCCCTAAATGATGGCTTTGTTGTCAGGCTGGCCTCATAAAATGACTGCCAGCAGCACGCATGCTGGCTACTCCTTCACATCCAATGGCAGAGCAAAGGCCAAGGCCCCTTGTTAGAACCGGTGGTTCTAAAACCATATGGTCTCAAGCTTCACTCTGACTGGGCCACCCCGATCCAATTTATCTAACTAGGAAAGTGCCATTCCCTGATTGACTTACATCTGCGTCAATCACTATGACTGGGAAATGGGATTATTCCAAGTGGTTTAGAGCAACCAGAGCCCTCCTCTGGATCTGAAGATGAGGTTTCCCCTTCTAAACACCATGGCTGTCACTCGAGGGAACTGAAAATGGATGGTAGAACAACTTCAATGTTTGCTACAATTAAAAAAATAATTTTTAGCTATTTAGTGCAGTGTTCCTCATTGCCTTTTCTTCATTTTAAAGTTATCACTTATTTTACTACATTAGACACTTTCCAAATAAAATATCATGCTTTAGCATCCACAGGCAGGCATAGCTTAGAGTGAATTAATGGAAGCCAAGACATTAGCAACAATTTCAGAATATCCAGGTTAGCGGTCTTGTCTTCTCTCTCCAATTCCCCTGATTTTTCTCTCCCTCCATTTTCTCAATGATCTTTTGTTTTCCCTTTCCTTCCACTTATAATCCTGTTTTTCTCCTCTCAATATGACTTTTAACATATGCAAACATAACTGGATGTATAGTTAGACATTTGCCTACCTCCCACAAGTGTAGCTAAAGCCTCAAAGCTGTTGACACAGGTGACAATGTCCTCCCACAGAGGAACTACACATGCCCTCTCAGGAGTTATTCAGAGGAAGCCAAAATCATCCATTGCTCATGTCCCCGGCATCGTGTGAAAGAGAAAAATAGAGATTCATTGGAAAGAAAGTTCTACAGAGGTGAATTTATAGGTAGAGATGAGACAGGGATGGTCTCACCCCCCCAGAGCCAACTGAGGAAGACTTTCAAGTTACTCACTCAGAGAGTGCCGGTGCTTGGCAGAAGGGGGAGCTAGTATCTTATTCTCCAAATGGATATATACCAAGAGCCACAGTCTAGGAGTTTGGAGGGTGAAACAGGGGAAGAAAGAAGAGAGTAAAAGAACAAATATTGCCCATCCTTCCCACCGCTGAACCTCAAGCTTTAGGGACAGGGTTGAGCTGGGCTGAGGGTGGAGAGATTACAGGAAACCTTTAAGTTGTATGCAGGATGGAAAGTTGGACTGAACTGGGCTTTCTAATACCTGAAAACACCACTCTTCAATAATATCCCCAAAAGGCCCCGCCGAAGCTTTTTTCAAGAATTGAGAAAGAAAAGTCCAAAAGAATACCATTTTAAGTTAGTTGTGGAAACATTCCTTAAAGTTTTACATTACCTTTTTAATGTGAAGAAAAAGGTGGTTTCCTAATTCTACCCTATTGAATTCAGTTATTTATTAAGCAGGAGGACTGGCTGCCTGAGCCCACAGAGAGATGGAGCTGAGCTTCTCTGGCTTGTGCCCTGGACACCAGCAGGGGAGGAAGCCCGGCACTGCTGGGCACAGAGCAGAATGTATGTAAACAGCTCACTGCCCCTGGGAAATGGCAAATATTTAGCACATATGAAATATTTCAATTTCAGAATTCTGACAAGCAGAATTGTAATATACAGAATATCCAAATTACTTCTGACTGGTAGAACTGTGTAGAATAAAGTAGAATTTTTCCATTGAGTCTTTTGTCAAAACATGCAATTACCTTCCTCTAGGAAAAGAAATTCACTTGGGATCAATGAAATCAGCCTTAAGAGTGTAGAGAATGTATTTGAACAAAATTATTATTAGCCTAAAATGAATATGGATAAGTACCTGATAGAAAATAATCACCAAGGCCAGGCACGGTGGCTCATGCCTGTAATCCTAGCACTCTGGGAGGCCGAGGTGAGAGGATTGCTGGAGCTCAGGAGTTCAAGACCAGCTTGAGCGAGAGCCAGACCCTATCTGTACTAAAAATAGAAAAATTAACTGGGCATAGCGTCTGTAGTCCCAGCCACTCTGGAGGCTGCAGCAGGAGGATCGTTTGAGCTCAGGAGTTTGAGGCTGTGGTGAGCTATGACGAGGCCATTGCACTCTAGCCCAGGTGAAAGAGTGAAACCCAGTCTCAAACAAAACAAAAAAAAACCCACATTACTCACTTGGTATGATTTATACTCAAAAAATCCCTATCAATTTGAATCCATTATATCTGAAATCTCCAAACAACTTTCAAATATTGAAAAAAGACACATGCCAGAGCTCCTGCCTAGTAACTTCCAAGTGGAGAGTTTATGGGTAATTCATTCTCACATTCCGTAAGCAGGTAGCATACCCGCGTACATTATGACGGTGGAAAACATGAAAGGGAAAAGCCAGCGACAGCACTGCTCATTCACAGTCAGCGCAGCAGTGGGCTGGTGACAGTTTTCTAGGTGACTCTCAGGGAGGCTCCAACCCGGCGGCGCTGGGTCAACGTGACTCCTTAACCCTGGCCCTTACAACTACACACCACTGTGATGCGCTTCGAAGCTGATTACAAAAGCCTGACTGCTTGGGCACATCAAGTACTTGGGCGTCCTTTTATATTTCTCTCCCACGGAACACGAAGCCTGACACCTGAAACTCGTCTAACCTTGTTCAGGGGCTTTGGAGTTTTTATTATTTTTAAAGCCCACTGGGCATAGATTCAGTTTCGTGTGTGCTGTGTATGCAAGACCAACCCATCTCCCGCATGCACGGGGAAGAACGCGTGACAGTCAAGCGGCTCCGTCTCCCGAGTAACTTTTTTATCGGTTAGTCCTGAAATTCCCACAGGCAGCAAACGTCAAGCACCGGCCTGGCCACGCGCACAGACCGGGCCCTGGCGCCTCCCGGGCGGATCTGTCCACCCTGGTCCCGCCCGGCCCAGCCCCGGCCCGCTCCGGCCCGCTCCGCCCGGGGCCCTGACCCGCGCCCCCCTCGCTGGCCCCGGCGCAGCAGGGCGCCTCGTCGCGAGCGCGGGGCTCCCCCGACCGCCCGCCGCGCGTGTCCCGAAGCCGTCCCGGCCCGCGCCCACCCGCCGTCCCCACCCGGTCGCACCCACACCCGGCCCGGCGGCCGCACCCCGTCGCAGAGCGGCGCCCGCTCGCCCGTCCGAGGTGCCCACGACCCCCCAGAGGCCGCGCCCGGAGCCCGTCGGCGCCCCCGGAAGGGGGTCCCGCGGGGGACTGAGCTCGCGGCGTCCTCTCCTCTCCGGACACCTTCTCCTCCAGCCGGGCTCACCTGACCGGCTCCCGCTGAGGGGCCGCCCGCCCGCACCCCGGGCCGCGGCGGGAGCGGGGCTCGGCGGGTCCGCAGTCGTCACGGCGCGGGGCGGGGGCTCCCTCCCGCCGGTCAGGCCCGCCCTTGAGTTTGACCTTTCCCCCCAGCCTGGCTGTGGGGAGGGGCCGAGCGGGCTCGTGCATGTCTCTGTGTGCATGCGCGCTACCGGGCAAGGGGCCAGGGTCGCTCCCCGATGCCGGCGTCATTGCCATGGCAACGGCAGCCCATTACCCCCCCCCCAGTTTTCCAATTCCTGTCCCCGCCCACCGTGTGCGTCCCTGGGCCTCTTGTGCTCTCTCACAGGAACGCACGCACTCTCAGAGCACTGGGGCGTTGGGAGGTCATCTGGGCCTCCTCGCTCCCTGTCCCTCTATCTCCGCCTCTCGAAGTTCGACCAATCCGGTGAGGAGGAGGTGTGGGCGGGGCAGGCTCGGTTCCCAGAGAGGTGTGAAAAATTTCCCGAGGCAGAGTGAAAACTGTTCCAGAGCGACAGAGCATGTCCAGTAGCAAAAGGGCGCGCTGGAGGCCAGTTTAGGGAAGAAGAGGAGGTGGCGGCATCGGGGTAGGTGAGAGAAATGTTAGGGCAGGTACTCTGCTGTCAGATTCGGACCCTGTGGATTGGAATGTAGCTCCGCCGCGTCTGGCTGTGTGACCTGGGGCGTGCTCCTTAAACACTGAACTGCACGTCCCGGGTAAAATGGGGTTGGTGAGTAAAATCGACCGCTGTTCTTCCAAGGATCGAAAGAGAGAACGTGGGAAACGCCTCACCTGGCAAAGGGTAGAACCTAAATGCCTGGGTATTATTATGGAGCCCACATCCTCCGTATTTCACAGATGGAGGGGACAGGGGACTTAGTCAAAACTTAAGGGACTCGTTCCAGGTCAGGTAGTGGCAGAGAGCCAGGCTTCAAGTTCAGTAATCCTCATCCTACGTAGCCTGTCTTGTGCGGGGGCATCACAAATCCCGTGTGATCTGTGCGTCACTTCGTAGTCTTGCCTCCTTCCCAGCCCCGCGAAGGTTTAAAATTCCACACATAGGGTTGAACAGCTTTGGGGCAACTTTTAGAAATTCAGCTTCTGAATTTGCCCCTCAACGACCAGCAGAACGGTGCTTTCCTCAATTCCCTTGGGGCCGCTGCGTTTCTTCTAAAGTTTTGGTTAAAGCGTAAACACAGTAGCAGGGACCTCCAGGACCTCCACAATCCCTAGCTAGTGGAGGGAAGGTAACTCGGTTAACCAACATTTACCTAACATCCACCAAGCAGCAAATGTATTGAGCACCCTAATGCTTACCCACACCCTAATCCCTAACCCTAACCCTAGTTCTAACCCTAACCCATTCACCATTGTTTCTTAGGCCTGAGTACTACTCCATGGTATACATATACCACATTTTATTAACCCACTCATGTATTCACGTGCACTTGGGTTGTTAACACCTCTTCGCAATTGTGAATTTTGCTGCAATAAACATTTGAATGCAGATGTCTTTTTTATAGAATATCTTTTGTTCTTTTGGGTAGATGCCCAGTAATGGGATTGCTGGATCAAATGGTAGGTCTATTTGGATCTCTTTGAGATATCTCCATATTGCTTACAACAGCGATTGCACTAATTTGCAGTCCCACCAGCACTGTATGAGTGTTCCTATCTCTCTGCATCCACACCAACATGTATTGTTTTGGGACTTTTTGATAAAGGCCATTCTCACTGGAGTTAAGTGATATCTGATTGTGGTTTTGATTTGCATTTCCCTGATGGTTAGAGATGTTGAGCACTTTTTATATGTTTGCTGGTCATTATTCTGTCTTTTGAAAAGTTTCTGTTCATGTCCTTTGCCCATTTATTGATGGGGTTGTTTGATTTTTCCATGTTGATTTTCTTAAGTTCTATATAGATTCTTGTTACCAGCCCTTTATTGGATGTATAGAAAGCAAATATTTTCTCCCATTTTGTAGGCTGTCTATTCACTCTAATGACAGTTTCCTTGGCTGTGCAAAAGCTTTTTAATTTGATCAGATCCAATTTATTTATTTTGGTTGCTGTTGTGATTGCTTTGGGGATCTTCTTCATAAATCCTTTACCTAGGCCAATGTCTAAGAGACTTCCCAACATTTCTTCCAGAATTCTTAAGATTTCATGCCTTAGGTTTAAGTCTTTTATCCAATGTGAGTTGATTTTTGTGAGAGGTGGGGATCTAATTTTAATCTTCTATGTGTGGATATCCAGTTTTCCCAGCACCACTTATTGAATAGAAATTCTTTTCTGCAATGTATGCTTTTGTGTGCTTTGTCGAAGATTAGATGACAATATGAGGATGGTATTATATCTGGGATCTCCGTCCTATTCCAAAAGTCTGTATCTCTGTTCTTGCGCCAGTACTATACTGTTTTGGCTGCTATAGCCTTGTAGTAAAGATTGAAGTCTGGCAGACTGATGCCTCCCAATTTGTTCTTTTTGCTTAAGATTGCTTTGGCTATACAAGGTCTTCTCTGGTTCCAGAAGCAGTGTAGAATTATTTTTCCTAAATCTGTAAAGGATGATGGTGGAATTTTGATATGGATTGCATTAATTGTATAGATCACTTTAAGTAGAATGGACATTTTAACAATATTGATTCTACCAATCCATGAACACGGTAGGGATTTCCATCTGTGCACATCCTCTACACTTTCTCAGTGTTTCATAGGTTCACCCTATACATATCTCTCACCTCGTTATATATATTGCTAAATATTTAATTTTCTTTGATGCTATTGTGAAAGGTGTTACATTTTTTATTTCATTTTTGGCTTGACTGTTATTGGCATATATGAATACCATTGATTTTTGTGCATTAAGTTTGTATCCTGAGACTTCACTAAATTTATATATCAATTCCAGGGGTCTCTTGTTTGAATCCTTGAGATTTTCTAGGTATAATAGCATATCATCAGCAAAGAGTGAGAGTTCGACTTCTTCTGCCCCTGATCAGACACCCTTAATTCCCTTCTCTTGTCTGATTGCTATGACAAGCACTTCCAGCACTATGTTGAATAGAAATGGAGGTAGTGGGCAAACTTGTCTGGTTCCAGTGTTAAGTGGGAATGCTTTCAATTTTTCCCCTTTCAGTATGATATTGGCTGTGGGTTTATCATATATGGCCTCAATAATTTTAAGGAATGTTCCATCTATGCCTATTTTGTTAAGAGTTTTTAACATAAAAGTGCACTGTATTTTATCAAATGATTTTTCTGCATCTATTGAGAGAATCATATGGTCTTTATTCTTTCTTTATTTATGTGGTAAATTACATTTATAGATTTGCATATGTTGAACCATCCCTGCATCCCTGGGATAAAGTGGACCCCACCCCCTGGTCATGGTGAATTACTTTTATAAATGCTCTTGGATTTGGTTTGCTAAAATTTTGTGGAGGATTTTTGCATCTATATTCACCAGTGATTTTCATCTGTAGTTTTCTTTCTTTTGCTACATCTTTTCCTGGCTTTGGCATCAAGGTGATATTGGCTTCACAGAATGAGGTGGGGAGGATATCATCCTTCTCAATGTTGTTGAATAATTTCTGCAGTATAGGCGTGAGTTCTTCTTTGTAAGTTTGGTAAAATTCAGATGTGAATCCATCTGGTCTGGAACATTTTTTTCTTGTTGGAAGACTTTTAATTGCTGCTTCAATTTCTGTGCTTGATATTGGTCTGGTCGGGAATTCTATTTCTTTCTGATTGAGCCTAGATATGTTCTGTGTATGCATTTGGAACTTGAAACTTTTCTCTAACTTTAAGACTGTTTCCAAAAGTTAATCAGAAATAAACAAATGAAGGAATGAATGATCAGAAAAATGAAAAGCCTTAGGCAAATTTTATTTCTCCAAGAAGAAAGAGTCATATAAATCAGTGCTTAAAATTAAAATTATAAACAGCTAACATTTTGGCAGTCTGAGGATGTAAAACTGGCTTTCATTTGCAAGACCTACTTAAAAGTCTTTCACATTGTATATTTTTTTTTTTTAAAAATTGGCACATATTTCCATGATGCTTTCTAAAGAATGTCTTCATTTAGATTTGACTCATCAGTGAATCTAGAGAAGAAGCTCTTCCACAGGAGAATATCCAGCAGCATCTGGAAAGGAAAGACAGAGTATTCTTTACCTAACAGATTTCATTGGAACTAAGTGAAAGTGAGTAAAAAAGAGTCAAGAAGTGTATCAGCATGTTAATAATAAAAAGTATGTATGTACAAATGTAATATAAAATTATTATTAAATATAATTTGCCTGTAGTTGCACATTGAATTAATTGTCATTGTGGTTAGGTATCAGAGCTTCTGCTTTTCTGAGTCTTCATTCAGTTAACAACCATGTGCTAAGGTACTATGACAAGCACTGGTATACAAGGTAAGGATAATACAGCCACATCATTGACCTCAATAATCATATAGTATACTATGAAAAACAAAACAGACAAATAGGCAATTTCCATGCAGAGTCATAGAGACTATAACAAGTTTAAAAGAAGGCACAATTGGAACACACAGAAGGGCCATATGTCTAAGTCTTCTCTCCAACACTATAAACTTTGTGATGCAGTGATATGGAAGTTGACAGCTGAGAGACAAGGAAAATGTGTGCCAGATAGAGGGCAGCAGCAAATGCAAAGTGCTGGACATGAGGAGGAATGCTGTAGAATTCTAGGTAGTGGAGTTTAGTGAGATGCTACGGCAAAGGGGCAGAGTAGGTACGTGGTAAGAGATAAGGCTGAATAAACTAACAAGAACCACATTAATATGGGTGCTTTCTCCCATGCTAAGAAATATGGAACTTTTTCTGAGGGCAAAAGTACACCAATGATATAGTGAATGACTCATTTACAATGTCACCCGTCAGGTGACTGCATGTGAACTGCAAGTGCTTGGCTAAATGTTGCTAGTGAATCTGGGGTCTTTTGGCCTGAAGTTGCTAACCTAAAGGTAGAAAGTTGATGATGCCTTGGTTTTCTGAGAATAGTTCCAGTGTGCTGGCTGACACACTGACAGATTCATGGGGATGGCAGGAGTAAATAAAGTGTAGAGCCAGAAAAAAAAAGTTACATACACTTCATGAGATTTGTAAAAAGCTATGAAACGTGATGATGCAATCATGAGGCACAAGTATACTCTTCAGTATGAATGCTAGTGTTTCCACATCTTTAATTACATGTGTGGATGAGGAAATATTTAATGCAGTATCTATTAACCAAACAATGGAGAGGAAAGCCACTTGTTTTTTACAGTTGATCTCAGAAATCATTTTGTTAATCTCAGTTTCATTCATAAAATTTGACAGGATACCTTCTTCCAGTTCTATAGTTATTTCTTCATAATATTCCTGCCACATCTCAAATAAGTCAAATACTATTTATAATATTTAGGTAAATCAGATATATTTTCATGAGACGATTGCAAAGACTAAACTTCACTTGAGAAGTGCTTAAATAGAAAAATAATCACAGAAATAAAATAAAATTCCTATTTATTTACATGCAGACAATAGAGAATATATATGTGTGATGCTACTTACATTCATCTAATAAAAAGCACAATTAATATTGGTCTATTGAATATACATCATTTCAAAAGGGTAGCATTTTCTCTTATCAGTACAAAGGGTGCAGAATTCAAGTAAGATTTTCGCATGAATGTGTTACTTTGTAATTCTTAGAAAAATCCTGCCTTTTATATAAAAGTATGATGAGTTCTTCTCACTTTGATGGATTTTTCCTTAAAATTAAGTTGCTATAGTCCACTTCTAGAAAATTAAAATTTTAAAATATGCTTTATGCTGCTAACTTTTTAGCTTAAAATCTTAAATATACACATGAGGAAAGTGGCACTATCATAATGTCATGTGAATATTGTGGCAGAGATTAAATAAAAATATTTTGCTGTCTGTATTATGACTAACGTTTTTTCATATGAACACAAAGAGTTCATAAAATTTGCTTGAAAAAAGGAAAAATATGCATTACAGCCAGTTTTCAAACCTAGTTTCTTAGATTCATGATCTTCTAGAATTAGAATAAGGCAAAAAATATATGGTTCTTTAATTGTTACTTTGATTTATTTTCAGAAATTAGTACCAAGTTTCTGAAACATCTGACTACTTATAGATGCAATTATCTACTTGTTTATGAAATGTGTGAAAACATTTCAAACTATATTGTAAATGTTCTCATCTAGAAGTTTCTTATTTAAATCTTTTATATAAAAGATATTGTCCCTCTATCCTCCTGCCTAAGCCTCCCAAGTAGCTGGCACTGCCGTATGCACTGCTGTATGCACTACCGTGCCGAGCCTTTAAAATTCTTCCCCTAGTCAAAAATGGTGAAACATTGAACAAATATCTTAAACTGGGTCAAGTATACTTGAACTATTTTTTTTTCCTAAGCAGCTCTACAATTACCATAGCTTTTCATTGTTGAATACATTTTGAGATTTTCCAGAAATAGATTCTTTGGTGAAATCAAATTTTGGATTGGGATGCTCTTCTTACATCTTCAGGGGACATGGGCACCATGTTTGGCATTCCATGGAGTTCTGGGTAGGAAGAATATAATTGATTCTGTTTGGTCATCATTGCTGTTTAAAGACTCTTGATGGTCTTTGCAATCATAGTCACAATCATTCAAATGATACCAACACAGAGAGACAAAAGTGAATGCCATTTTAAAAATTCAAATGTTTGCTTGATTTAACTATTTAAAAAGTGCTGTGCAATTGCCCATCAACAGGCACATTTTACAGAATTGAGATAAAAATGCTATAATTACCATGGGAATTAAAGATGTATTACTACTTATGTGTAAGAAAAAGACAAATCTTTTAATTTAAAAAGAGAAGTTAATCTTTGTAGTTCTACAGGTTTATTTAATTCATAAAGCTTATTTATCTTGGCTTGTTATAAATAATAAACATCCAGATGTGGTTAAGTGTTTGCATGCCAATCATTCCCTTATGATTAAGGGTGGAAAATTTGATATGGTAGAGGAAAACCTTAAAAGTGTTATGAATCACAACCACAGTCAAACTAAAATCAATTAGAAGGAAGCCAAAGCACCTCTCAATATACTTTCTGTTATTAGCCAATAAGATTCAATCTCTAAAATTTAACTTATATGCAGCTTTTAAAGAAATTTAAAAAGCATCATTTTCATTACATATATTGAATAGCATTAATATTACTACATGGGTATCTCTTAAAAATGAGAGCTGCAGGGACTTTAAGAAAATGGAAAAATTTCTCTTTCCTCTCTTTATTAACACAGAAAATTATAACCTTTACTTAGCATGCATAGGTCCTTTAAAAAACTCAGTATTTCACCAAATAAAAACAAGTATTATATCAGAATTCGGAAACCCAAAGGAAAGAAGATAATATAACTAACCTCACTCAAGTTGTTCTTCATGCCGGTATGTGAAGTCCATGGGCAGGAAAAAGAGAACGTTGAGTATTCTTTTGAAGTAAATTCTCTGTGAAGACCTAAACCATTATTAAGATTGCCACCAGGAGGTGACTATAGGACTGTCCATGAGTGGTAAAGAAAGTTCTGGTCTCCTGTCTCCACAAAAAGATTGCTACTGAATGCTGCTAGTCTCTCAGTAGTTCTGTGAAGACTGCAAAAGACAAAGTTTAGTAGTTCATTTTTTTCCTAAATGATTCCTCAGTGATTATATTTTTAAAAAGTGACCTTGAGAGAAAATGGAATTTCCCACTAAATAGTGTTTTAACTCGGAAAATGTGTCACAGCACGCCGACTCTGTGCAGTTATAGTTTTGCAATTGTTCTAAAGACGTATAAGCATTCCTAGGGGAATGTCTGAAAATAGTAATTCAAATGAAGTAAGGAGCAGAGAGAAATGTCTAACAATAATGTGAGGCTTAACAGGTAACACTTGCTGCCTTCTGGAATGGATCTATTTATAACATTCTTGAGGGTGTCATTAGAAATACTTGTATTTAAAGGGTTAGTAAGTGAAACATTACTAACCTATTGGAAATATGTTATTAGCTTGACTATAATGGCCATTCACTATGTGTAAGTAGATCAAAACACAACATTGTACTCCTTAGATACATACAGTAAAATGCTTATCACTAAGAAAAGGTAGAAATTATTGTATTTAGTAAGGCAGTATAAAGAAGTTAATATACTGAGTGCCAGAAACCACCAAGAGTAGCTGCAGTAATTGACTCTTTTGGTTTACTTTGTAATCTTTCAAAAAGTAGATAAACTCATTAATATTTCTATTTAGGGACTGGTAACAAGCAATTTTATAACAGCATCATTGTCTAAATTATAAGACTTCAAAAATACTTAGCTGAAAGCCTATTAGGTCAGGTTAATGACATGAGAATATTAAGGGGAAAGAAAGTCATAATAAAACAAAAAAGATGGAGAGATATAAACTGTTCTGGACTACCATTAAAATTATAGTATGTACTTAGCTTTCATGTCCCACTAATGTCATAAACCTGTCTCACTAAAAAGCATGTTTTCAAGGCAAATTAATGAACTAAATTTATTTTCTATTCCATACTTTGACTTACTTTTTAATTTTGTTTGACAAGTATTTTCTAGCTTCCAATTCTAATTGATAGAAGTGCTTGTATTTTCCCAATTCAATATAATGAAAGACTTCTCAAGAAGTTTTCCTGTTGGAGACTTCAGATTCAAGATCTTTCATTCTGAGTTCCATCTGACTTCTAAGTGAAGTTCTCTGTATTCTTCAGATGCTGCTTGCGCCTGAATCAAATTAAAAGGATACATTTTTAGCAGTGACAACCTGAACAATTCTTGCATATTTGTTTCCTTCACTTTTAAATCAGACAGCCATTTTATTTTATTTTATTTTATTTTATCTTAAATTTTCAAGACAATGTCTCCTGTCACCCAGATTGGAGTGCAGTGGCCCAATCATAGTTCACTGCAGCCTCAAATTCCTGAGCTCAACCTATCCTCCTGCCTCTACCTCCTGAGTAGCTGGGACTGCAGGTGTGCACCACCATGCATTTTATTACTTTTTGTAGAGATCAGGTCTCATTATGATGCCCAGGCTGGTATCAAACTCCTGGCCTCAAGTGATCCTCCCACCTCAACCACCCTGGGAGGCATGAGCCACTACACCCAACCTCAGAGAGCAATTTTAAATATGTGACAAAAGAAGCTGAGGTTTAAAACATTTAACATCAATTGTCAACTAAATTGATAATTTCATCTGGCTTATAAAGAATTGAATCATTCCTCAATTACTACTTATGTGATCTGATAGTCCAAAGAAAAATAGGAGTAATTTAAAATTTTAAAATTTGAACAATTTAACAGAAATACAATTCAAGAATATGGTACAATTTCTAAATCACAATTTTTTTCTTTTCCTAATAGTCTTCTTTTATGCTAACTGTCCCAAATAATCAAATGATTCTCTAAGGAGTATCAGCCTTCTCAAAGATCCATTTAGTTACAATGATGACAGAAACTAAAAAAGCTAAAGGGAGCAACAGAGGCAACCTTCCTTCTAGAAATCTACAAATCCAATTGCTGTAATGGAAACAGAGGAAACACACACAATGTACACATCAAAAATATAATGTGCAGTGAAATAAAGTAAGTGCATTTCACACTTAACTAACCTGTAAAAATAGATTGACTTGTTTGAATTTTTCTAAAATACCTTTCTTGTGCTTTCTTCAATCTCTCACTTATAGTGTTCAACTTCACCACATTGAAAGCGCAAAAATCCTGTGGTGCTGGATGAAGGTTGGAGATATCAGTATATAAAGAGATGAATATACAGATTATATAGAGATATAAGTATAACCATGGGTTCATACACACACAGATTTTCTAGTTCTGACTGCCAAGAAGCAATGAAAATAAATCTTGGTTTCTATTTTTTTATCTTTCATTTTATTAGTTTTTTTTATTTCTTGGTTTCTAAATAACATTTTCAACTATAAGGAATCAGGTCTTTGGAGAAATGATTGATTCTAGGACCAGGCCAATGAAAATACCAGATGATCCTGGAGCATCCTGTGGTGCCAAAAACAAATTTAAAAAGTGTCCAAGAAGAAAAGGAGAGGGCACGTCAAAGAGGCATAGAGCTTACCTGAACAAGCTACCAATTGCCAAAGCTAGCACTATCTGAGCAACAACAAGAAATAGTGTGATATTGGGGGGTTATAATCCAAAGTGAAATATAAATATACATGAGTCATACTCATAAAAATAATATGATGGATAAATAAATGGGAGAGAGGAATCATCTTTCCTATGAAGAGTTTCCAATAATTTATGTAGAAAACATGGGGAAATAGGAAATCACTATTAGAACACCACAGCAGTAGTCGCTGCAGGCAAGATCCAAGGTCGGATCGATATTATTGGGTGAAACCTGAAAACGAGATTTGTAAAAGCTCAATATATATTTAACCACATATTTACTACCTGCTGTGGTTAGTCTGATGCAATTATAACATACACAGTGTGGAAAGGGAAAGATAGTAAGTTCACATTGGAGAAACCTGGCAGACTCCACCTTAACCAGGTGATCATGGTTAATGTCAGCAGTGATATCTTGCCCCCGTATGATGTGAGGAAAAGGTCGCTTCGCCTTTGTGTTAGTCTTTCCACAAATCCATAGCCCCAAACTAGACAGAGAAGCATAAACTAGGGGAATTCTATAAATATATAATCTGTATTCACAAAAAGTGCCAAGGTCATGAAAAACAAGGAAAAAGTGAGAAACTGTCAAGATTTGGGAAGACTACAGAATCATAATGACTAAACACAACACTGTATCTAGTACTGGATCCTGGAACAGACAAAAATAGGAATGGAAAAATGGTAAAATTCTAATGAATTACACAATATAGTTAATAGTACCATAGCAATGTTATTTATTTTTTTTAGTTTTGTTAAATGTATTATAGTTAAATAACATGTAAACCTTAGGGGAAGTTGAGAAAAGGACATGTGGAAATTCTGTGCAGTCTCTGGAATTCTTCCTTAAATCTAAAATTATTTCAAAATATATTTTTAAGTAAAGCATGGAGGAGAATAAACTCTGCATAGAATGGAGGAGAGCAGTAGGGTTCTTTGTTTTCATAGGGAGGTCAGAGAAGTTCTGACACCATTGTCATATTGTATCTCCAGCAAAGAGGAAGCCAAGCCTGGGCCATGTCTACAAAACCCTGATGACAGAGTGAACAGCAGATAGAGGGGAACTGAGGCAAGATGCTGGCATGTTCAGGGAAAAGCATAACAGCAAAACCAACAAGGCGGAGAAGACAGGGATGAGGTCAGAGAGGAGCACTGGGAGTGGCAGGAGGGATCTGTTAGCCCTGGGGAAGAATCTGGGCTTTGCTGTGTCACCTGAAACCATCTTAGGTGTTTGAACTGTGGGGTGGCTTGCACTGTCTTGAAGGCAAGACCCTCTTCTGGTTTCTGAGAATAAAATGTGGATGGGCGAGGACTAAGGCAGCAGAGGCCATCTGAGATAGAAAAGGACAATAAAAACTACAGCAAAAGATGATGCTATTTGGGTGAGAGCAGTGGTGGAGAGGCAGTGAGGCCTCACAGATACCAGATAAAAGTATAATTTAGGGCCCCGGCACTGGTGGATATATGACATATGGGTTTAAGTGAAAGAGAGACAGCAAGGATGACAGCAAGAACACTTTCCTAAGCTACTGGTATGATGTGGTTGCCATTAACTGAAAACCAGAAAGATTGGAGAGGGAGAAGATTGCAAAGCAGAAGAATGGGAGAATAGTGATTCCAAATGACTCCCAGGTACAAAGGCTAAGTGACCCCACAGGCAACTGGACATCCCAGACTGTAGATCAGGAGTGTGGGACCAGGCTGGATATATACAATGATGAGCCATCAGCACAGTGATGCTATTTAAAGTCATCAGACTATATAAACTTCCCTCTGAAATAAGTTTAGAAAATAAAAACAAAGAAGAATGAAAACAAACTATCAAAGGAGTCTGCAAAGGAATGGTTCCTGATGTAGGAGGATAAATGAGACAATGTGGTGTTCTAGAAGCCAAATGAAGACAGCTTTAAAACTAGACAAGAGTGGGGATGAACAAGGCCAATGATTACTCCAATATTAAATTAAGGTGAAGGCTAAGAATTAAACTTTGGATCTAGGAAGAGGCCAATGGTGACTGACCATGGCAAAGTTGGGAGAAGGGGAAGATGGCTTGTATGAGTTCTACATAGAATTGGAGGAGAAGAATTGAAAACTATAAATATTGATATAAATTGGAAAAGAGAAATAGAGTGGCTTGAGGAGAATATATGGTAAAAAAAAAAAGGTATTATTTATTTTCGAGAAGCAAAAATTACAAAATAATAGTGAGGAGAAATTCTCAGTGCATGAGGGGGCATTGGTCAATGTCTAGAGGTATATCCGTGTGTAGAAGATGGTAGATAGATTCTAGTGCAAGGGGGAGGGTT
The DNA here is from genome assembly GCF_020740605.2 of Lemur catta. Classification (NCBI taxonomy): domain Eukaryota; kingdom Metazoa; phylum Chordata; class Mammalia; order Primates; family Lemuridae; genus Lemur; species Lemur catta. The sequence continues at coordinate 4,231,194 of NC_059149.1, read as the reverse complement.
TGGTGTGAAAGGGGCATGGGCAGTGAGCATGCCTATGGCATCAGGAGAGAAGGCCAGGGCATAGACACACACAGCATGCAGGTGGACAGGTGTGGAGAAAATATGGAAGATCCCTTCTGATTGTTTCTGTTTTCTCAGTCTCAGTAGGAAGAAGGACCTCGACCAAAGAGTGAGCACTGGAGGTTTTGGAGGTTTGCAGGAAGAAAAGCTGTGAAATATTAAAAAAAAATACCGTGGGAGCATCAGCAGACTAGAGAACATGTTAGAATTTGGGGGCAACACTGAATACCTTCATGAAGTTACTGGTCATGAGTCAAAGTGAGACCAAAGCTTAGATACCCTAGCAGAAATCTTGTCTGGATGAGATGCTGGCGGTTGATCATTAGATTCATCACCTAGCCCAGGGCTGTTGGTTGATGCCTGAGACCCATGGAGGAAGGGACAAAGAATCATATGTAAAAAAGCAAAAGAAAACACTGCACCACTAAAAGCTTTGAAATGTTAACACTACTTTTAAAGCATGTAAACAAAAGATGAGAAGATGACCGTCTCTCCCCATCCCACCCCTCATCGTGGAGCACCTCAAAGAATCTCCTGCTTTGGCACTGGTGGAATTTTCAGCCTTACCAGGTGAAAGTGGTGGTGACCTGAGGAGGATTATGGGACCTGTGAGTGTGCACAAGCAGGAGGACACTGCTGGACCCACGAAGAGGAAAAGGATCAAGATGTGAACACCATGTGGCGACTGACTAGAACGTCTCACCACGAAGGTCCCTCTGAGAGTTCCCAGAAGGACCTGAATGTAGACTCTGTCGATAAAAGATTCATGAAGGTTCGCTGTGGGAGGAGGAATTCTAAACACAAACCTTGCTCTGGCTGGTACAGAAGGGAAAGTCAAAAAGATTTGAAGCACAAGTGGACCTGACACATCACTGCTTGCTTGAAGACAGAAGAAAACCCATGAGATGGAGTGCAGATAGTTATAAGATGCCAAGATTGGACCTTGGCTAGCACCCAGCAAAGAAATAGACCCCATCCCTAAAACTGTGAGGAACTGAATTCTAGCAACCTGAATGAGCTTGGATGCAGACTTCTCCATAGAGCCTGCAGACAAAAAACCCACCTGGATATCAGTTTGATTTCAGTCTTCTGATACCCTGAGCAGAGAATCCACCCAAACTCGGAGCTCTTTGTTAATAAATGAGTGTTGTTTTAAGCCCCTAAATTTGTGGTAGTTTGTTATGCAACAACAGAAAACTAGTACACTAGTCTTCATACATCTCTAGCGCAGGGCCTCATGAGCTTTAGAACCAGGACATTCATGTCTGGTCGGTGGCACTCCGGGAACTCAGTGAACTGGGGCCGTGGGGCATCAGGTTCTCTCAGAGGCATCAATGTACCTGGAAAATTGTGCTCATCTCCACAGTGACGGAGTTAGTTCCTGAGATCTTTTCCCCAAACTTGTTGGGTTAACCTTTGACCATGATTCAGTTTCAAAGCCATTATATTATATAACATAATTCTATCCACAGACTCCCATTTACTTATAGAAGAATAGTAGGACTTTAATAGGCTGTGAAAAAGTTTTACAATGTTGATAATCACAAATGAGACCCTATTAACACTCATTATATCTGTGCCTCCAGTTCATTATTTCTTAGGATAATCAAATGAAGTTGTCACACAGAAGGACTATTGTTTTTATTGTGGAAATTACAGTTTTTTTTCCCCAGCTGGCATGTTAATTATCTCCAACCTAATCACCAGAAGATTCAAGGATTTAAAAAGGAATCAAATACACAAACACACACACACACACACACACAAATTTTAACTTTAAGACAATACAAATCTGGATCTAGCCAAGTTGGAGAAGCCTCAGCATCTGAAAGGTGAAAAGAAGGTGCACTTACTGGGGAATAACACAATGATGAGTTCCTTGGGTCTTCAATTTCTTCCCATATGCTCTGGAGAGAGTGCTGCGGAAGCCTCCAATCAGGACCACTAAGTGGCACAGACAAAACAAAACAAGAAGCCTGCTCTCCCAACCAAAGGATTGGAAAAGAATGGCCTAACAGCAGAAAACCTTGCTGGCAATACCCACCCAACTGCAATGAAATACCAGGATGGTTCCAGTGGAGTCCATTGGGGAGCAGATTATCGACTTCGTATCCACTGAACAGAAGCAGCCGTGCTCTGATGTTCTTGCCTGCTGGTATTACTGGCACCAACGAAGGAGCTCATCTTCTATTTCCCATCTGGCAAAAGTAGGCATTATGATTTTCACTTTGGAGTGGTAGCAACAGACAAAGTAGGAAGCTGTTCTCCATCCCCTGCCTGACAAAAGGAAATAATTTTACAGTTCCCTTGGCAATGTAGTATCAATGGGGTCCAGAGGGAACCTGAGCCCCCACACCCACCCAGCATGCAAAAGATTTACCAAGACAGTGTGAAGCAGAGCTAGTGTCATCTTTGCAGCCCTGATGGCACTGGAGTTCAGTAGGAAGCTGAGCCTCCACTTCAACTCAATAAGAAAGAGTCCCACACACTGAGAGGCAAGGTGAGTGTCACCTTCCCTACCCTGGAGTCACTGGAGAGAAGTAGGAAGCTGAGCCACCACTGCAACCCAGAATCAACACACTGACAAGGTAGAAGAGTCCAGGCTAATCAGCACTTCGATTTCCCATACTTCTGTTGTCAGCAGGGCCCAGCAGGCAACTGAACCTCTACGCTGCCCCACCTACAATGAGACTGAGTGAGGTCATGCCAATAAGCAATTAGGAATTGTCTGGAAAGAAATGAAAACCTTAAAAATTTCAGGAAAGGAAAAGAAGTTATGAGAAACAACCAAATGGTTATGGGGAGTAAGATGGTGGACCGAAGGCACCACCAGCCAGAGCATCTCTATAGAAGGAGAAGTTTTAGATGAAAGAGAAAAAACAGACAGACAAATGTAGATAAGAAAGGGGGCTTAAGGAAGGGTTCCTGAACCCACAGGAGACTCCAGGGGAAGAGGAAGAGCAAGACTGGAAGGAGAAAGGCACCGGCAGGGAATTAAGCCCAGAGAGGCTAGGAGTCCAGGCGGAAGGGTACCTGGATCCAGTACCATACCCCTCCCTTGTATCTCAGACTCTTCCTGGGCTCTTGAGGTGCTGGAGAGACATTCTGTTGACGCAAGCCCAGACAATGCTGCTCCCAGTGAGTGGAGAGCTGCTTTCAAAAAGGGCACCAGACTCCCAGCACCGCTTAGTGCATCTCATGCCGCACAGACCCAAGCAAGATGGGAGATTCCACATTGCTTTTTGACACACCTGCTGCCTTTGTCTTCACCAGGGTGCCCCAAACATTCTGGTTCCATCTTCCTCATCCCAACACAGACATTTCTCAACTCTGGCCCAGACTGCAGGAGCCACATGAGGGCAGTGGGTCCTGGATGATGAGAGTGATTCCACACACCCGTCATTCTGGGTGGACTGCCTCCCAGAGAGAGGTTTGAAGAAGACCAGAGAGTGGACTTTCCTCCACCTAGACTCTTTTTCTTCCCTTCCCCTCCCCCTCCCATGGCTACTGAGAGAAAAAATTGAGCCACCACACAGAGGCTCCCACAGGGAATGGAGCTCATACCTTTTCTTTGGAGGTCCTGTAGCAGAAAAAAGAGGTGCTTGGACTGTGAGTGCACTGCCTGCTGGCCATCCCTGGTACTGTTGCTGGTGATTTCAGCAGAGTGGGACACACCCCGAAGTGGAGGGACATTGATCCAGCTTGAACATCCCAGGAGGGACTTGGGAACAGTATGCTTCTCCCTGCTATGTTCAGGGATTGATCTCCAGGGCCCAGAGGATGGGCCCACATGTCAGATCCAGTACACTCAGGTCTCAATCACAAAACCCAGGGGCAAGAGGGGATATTTGTGAATAATTCTCATGAGCTGTGGATGCCTGCAGGGGCAGATTGGGAGAGAGTGCAGTTTGGGTTCACACCTATGGTATACATGTGGGGGCACCCCTCCTCCCCCAGGAGGGCCCCATTCCCAGCTCTGGCTGGGATCCTGGACAGGGAAACTCTCAGTCCCCATCACAGTCATAGTACAACAAGGCTGGCTTGAGGTCCTGCCTGCCAGCAGAGGCTTGGAAGAAACCACAGAATAGGGGAGGGTGGAAAGAAGTGAAGTTTGTTCCAGACTACCTGATTCAGGGTCTCAGACAGCCCTGCCTCCACACACAGACTTTCTGGCTGAGTAGGCCCTACTTCAGCCCATCCCTGGCAGCTTTGCCCAAAGGCAGGTAGCAGAAATTTGACCCCTGCTAAAACTTCTGTGGAATTTTAGTGCAGGTTCACGAAACCAAGTCACACCCAGCCTCACTCCCCTACCTGGACCTGCTGAAGTGTAAAATAAGGACACACCTGCCAGTTCCAGAGCCCCACCCACCACCTGGGACACTAGAGTTCTTCTGAGTAACTAGACGAGGTCACAGGAACCAAAAACAACACTGAAGCTTGTTCTTCCCAGCAAGCAACACCTACGGATAGGGAGGTCAGTTTACATGCCCTTTTACTACATTTACTGACTCACCATACAGGGTGTGGTCAGTTCTCACACAGAAGCATGACCTCAGGGCTCAGATATTAAACTCGGTATATGTCATTATCGAAACAAAAGAAAATCGAAAGGTTTTACCTCCAAAGAGGTAAAAATTGCTCCATACGAGAAAGAATCAGCAAAAGAACTCTAGAAGTATGGAAAATAAAAGCTAAAGAACACCCAGGAAAGGCTTCACCAGCACTCTAGCAATGGATACCAACCAAAATCATAACACTGAAATGACTGGTGAATAATTTTGAACATGGATTGTAAGAAACCTCAATGCAATTCAATAAAATATGGAAATACAACACACAAAAAAAAGCCAAAGTGCAGGAAATGAATGAAAAATTCACTAAAGCAGTTCAAGTATTAAAGAAAAATCAAACAGAACTTCTGGAGATGAAAAATTCATTCAAGGAATTCCAAAACACAGTAAGAAGCCTTAAGAACAGGTTAGGTCAGGCAGAAGAAAGAATCCCAGAGCTTGATGATACCACCTTTCAATTAAATCAGTCAGTCACAGAGAGAGAACAGAGAAATAAGGGAAATAAACAAAGCATACAAAAATATGGAACTATGATAAGAGGCCTAACATAGGAATCATAGGCATTCCTGAGGGGGCAGAAGAAAATACACAACGGTTAGATAATTTAATTGAGTGAATGATTGAGGAAAATTTCCTTGACCTTGCTAGAATTCTAGATATCCAGGTACAAGAACCTCCTAGGACCCCTGGCGGAGCCATGATGAAGAGGAAAACACAACACATAGTCATCAGAGTGGAGAAATTAAACATGACAGAGGTGCTCTTATGAGCTGTAAGGGGAAAGCAGTAAGTAGCTTACCCAGGGAAACACATCACACTAACTGCAGACTGCTCAAGTGACACCTTACAACTGGGGCTCTATTCTCACTCTTCTCAAAGGAAATAAGGCCCAACTAGAATTTTGTATCCTGGAGAACTAAGTTTCATATATGACGGAGAAATAAAATTGTTCTCAGATAAGCAATCTCTGAGGGAGTTGTTCAAGACAAGACCTGCCATGCAGGAAGTACTCAGAACTGCATTAGTCATGGATCAGCACAATAGAACTCATCAGTGTAAAATTACCCAAAAGCTAAAGGTTAAAGGCCAGATACCACAATGGCACAGAGATAAAACAAAGCAACAGAAATCTAATCAACAGGATGAACAGATCCGACCCACTTATCAAATATTTCAATAAATATGAATGACTTGAACTGCCCACTGAAGAGACATAAATTAGGGGAATGAATACATATACATATGCCAAGTAACATCTATCCTCAGGAAATACATCTAACTCACAAAGACTCATTCAGACTCAAACTGAAGACATGGAAAACAATATTCCATGGAAAGGAAAACCAAAAGAAAGCTGGTGTAGCAGCTCTCATATCGAATAACTTAGTCTTCAAATCAACAAAAGTAATGAAAGACAAAGATGGTCATAATATAATGGTAAAAGGAACAATTCAACAAGAAGGCATAACAATTCTAAATATTTACATGGTCAACAGAGCTGCACTCATATTCATGAAGCAAATACTACTTCATCTAAGCAAAATGATAAATGGCAGCACCATAATAACTGGGGTTTTCAAAACCCCTTTCACAGAACAGAACAAATCCTCCAAATAAAATATAAACAAAGAAACAATGGACTTAAAGTGAACTCTATGAGAAATGATCCTAACAGACATTTACAGAACATTTTACCCAAAAACTGCTGAGTATACATTCTTCTCATCAGCTACTGGGACATTCTCTAAGCTTCACTATATCCTAAGCAATAAAACATGTCTCAACAATTTTTTTAAAAAAATGCAAATTATACCATGTATCCACTCAGACCACAATGGAATAAAATTAGAAATCAGCTCCAACAGAAACAATCATCTCTACACAAATTCATGGAAACAAAACAACATACTTCTGAATGATACTCAGGTCAAGGAGGAAATTAAGATGGAAATCAAAAGATTCTTTGACCTAAATGATAACAGGGACACAAGTTATCAAAAATCTGTGGGACACAGCTACTGCAATCCTGAGAGGAAAATTATAGTCATACATTCTTTTTTCTAAAATACAGAAAGATCACAAATCAACAATCTAATGAATCATCTCAAAGAACTGGAAAAGGATGAGCAAACCAATTCCAAACCCGACAGATGAAAAGAAATAAGAAGGATCACAGCAGAACTAAATGAAATCAATAATAAAAGACCTATACAAAAGATTTATGAAACAGAAAGTTCATTCTTTGAAAAGAAAAGAAAATTGGCATGATCCTGACTAGATTGGCAAGATCCTCACTAGAACCGGAAGCACAAAAGTCAGGGTGCTAATAAGCTCAGTCAGGAATGAAAAAGGAGAAATTACAACTCATACCATGGAAATACATAATATCATGTATGAATACTATGAAAATGTCTATGCAGGTAAACTTGTAAGTGTGGAGGAAATGGACAAATTCTTAGAATGACAGTGCTTCCCTAGGCTCAATCAGGAAGAAATAGAATTCCTGAACAGACCAATATCAAGTACTGAAATTGAAGCAGCAATAAAAACTTTCCTAAAAATAAAAGTCTCAGACCAGACGGCCTCACAGCTTAATTTTATCAGACCTACGAAGAAGAACTGGTGCCTATACAGCAGAAATTATTCCACAATATTGAGAAGGTAGGATTCCTCCCCAACACAGTTTACAAAGCCAACATCACTCTGATCCCAAAGCCATGAAAGGACTCGCCAAAAATAGAAAATTACAGACCAATATCCATTATGAATATACATTCAAAAAATGTCAAGAAAATCCTAGCAAATCTAATTCAGCTACTCATCAAATAAATAATCTATCATGATTAAGAGGGCTTCATCCCAAAAATGCAGGGATGTTTCAACATACACAAATCTATAAATGTAATTCACCACATAAACAGAAGTGTAAGCTAAGACCATATGATCCTCGCAGTAGATGCACAGAAAGCATTTGATAAAATTTGGAACACTTTTATGATAAGAACGCTTAACAAAATAAGCATAGATGGGACTTACCTCAAAATGATAAAAGCCGTATAGGACAAACTCTCTGCCAACATTATACAGCATGAGGAAAATTTGAAAGATTTCCTGCTCAGAACTGGAACCAAACAATATTGCCTTCTATCACCAGTTCTGTTCAACATAGTGCTTGGGTTCCTAGCCAGGGCAATTAGATAAGAGAAAGAAAGCAAGCCAATACAAATGGGGGCAGAAGATGTCAAACTACTGTGCTTTGCTGACAATATGATATTTTATCTAGACCCCAAAGATTCAGCCAAGAGATTATTGCAATTGATAAGTTCAGCAAAGTCTCAGGTTACAAGATTAATGTACATAAATTGGTAGCATTCATATACGCAAACAACAGGCAAACAGAGATCCAAATCAAAGACTCCATACTTTTCACAATGGCAACAAGGTAAATAAAATACCCAGGAATATATTCACCTAAGCTGGTGAAAGACCTCTACAGGGAGAACTACAAAACACTGAGCGAGGAAATAGCAGAGGACATAAACAGATGGAAAGCCACACCATGCTCATGGTCATACTGCTCAAACTGATCTACAGATTCAATACAATCTCTATTACAATACCAACAACGTTTTTTGCATATCTCAAAAAAATAAATGAACACTTTATATCAAACAAGAGAAGACCCCCGTATAGAAAAAGCAACCTTAAGCATAAAGAAAAAAATGGAAGGCACCAATTTAGCAGTCTTCAAGCTATCCTACAAGGCTAGAGTATCCAAAACAGCATGGTACTTGCACAAGAACAGAGACATAGACCAGTGGAACAGGACTAAAAACCCAGATACAAAACCATCCAGATAGAGCTATCTGCTCTTTGATAAACAAGAAACATACACACAGTGGGGAAAAGAATACCTATTCAATAAGTGGTACTAGGAAATTTGGATAGCCACATGCAGAAGACTCAAACAGGAACTGCCCTTTTTGCCTCTCACAAAAATCAATTCACAATGGATTACAGACTTACACCTAAGGCATGAAACCTTAAGAATTCTAGAAGAAAATGTTGGAAAAACTCTCACAGACATCAGCCTAGGCAAAGAATTAATAAAGAAGACCCCAAAAGCAATCATGGCATCAGTGAAAACAAACAAATGGGACCTTATCAAATTAACAAGGTTCTGCACAGCCAAGGAAACTCCCATGAGAGCAAACAGACAATCTAGAGAATGGGAGAAAATATTCACATGCTACACATCCAATAAAGGGCTGATAACCAGAATCTATATGGAACTCATCAAACAAATCCATACAAAGTGGTCAATGACATGAACAGAAACTTTTCAAAAGAAAAGACTAATGGCAGACTAACGGCCAACACACATCTTTACAAAGTGGTGAACATCTCTTATCCTCAGGGACATGCAAATAAAAACCACTATGAGATATCACTTAACTCCAGTGAGAACGGCTTTTATCAAAAAGTCCCAAAACAACGAATGTTGGTGTGGATACCAAGAGACAGGAACACTCATATACTGCTGCTGGGACTGGAAACTGACACTACCCTCTATGGAAAGTACCATAGTGATAACTCAGAGAACTAAAAGTAGAACTACCATTTGATCCAGCAGTCCCACTATTGGGCATCTACCCAAAGGAAAAGATATTCTATGAAAAAGACATCTGCACTCGAATGTTTATAGCAGCATGGTTCACAACTGCAAAAATATGAAAACAATACAAGTGCCCATCAATACATGAGCAGATTTAAAAAATGTGGCAGATGTGTACCGTGGAGTACTAGTCAGCCGTATAAAAAAATTAAAAATGATTAACTACCTATTCTATTATACTGGATGGAGCTAGAGTCCATTTTTTTAAGTGAAATATCATAAGAATGGAAAAACACCACAGGCACTCACCATTAAATTCGTACCAAATGATCAACACTAATGTGCACATATGGGAAGAAACATTGATAGGGTGTTGAGCAGGTAGGAATGGGGAAGAGGGATTAGGTAAATCCACAAATAGCGGCTATGGTGCATACTCCCTAGTGAATGGGCACTGTTTTGGGACAGTGCAAAGGCAATTATGTAATCAAAGCCTTTGTAACCCTATAATACTCCGACATACAAAATAAAAACAAGGAACCAAATGGAAATTGTAGATTTTAAAACTATAATAACTAAGTTAAAATTTGGGGGATAAACTCAATAGTAAAAGGGAGAAGATAGAATAAATGAACTTCAAAGCAAATCAATAGAATTTCCCTATTTTGAACAATAAAGAAGAAAACAGATATAAAACAGAACAAACAAGACAGCCGCGGGGACCCATCAGACAGCATCTGTATCATCAGAGACCCAGGGAAAAAAAGAAAGTCGAAAGAGACAGTAGGACTGAAAAAAATATTCAATGAAGTAATATCTGAAAATATCACAAATTTGGCAGACAAAACCCTACAGATTCAAGTATCTAAGTGAATTCTACATAAGATAAACCCAAAGAAGTCCAGATCAAGACATGTCCTTTAAAACCTTCTGAAAACTGAAAAATGAAGACAGATAAAAACTCTTCAAAGCATGCCCAAGAGAAATGATGTAGACTGAGGGAGAGATATGGATTCAAATGACAGATTTCTCATTCAAAACCATGGAGGATGGGAGGAAGAGGCCTAACATTTTTAAATTGCTGAAAGAAAAGAACTATCAGCCACTAAATCTACATCCAGCAAAATTCACACTCAGAAAGGAAGGGCAAATGAAGGCATCCTCAGATGGAGGAAACTAAGACAAGTTGTGCTTAGCAAACCTCCTCTTACCAATGTATAGAGTGAGTTCTCTAAACAGAAAGGAGCTGGTATCAGAAGAATACTTGGAACCTCAAAAAGAAGAACATCAGAATGGGAAAATAGGGGAGGATAAAATATGCTTCTTCCCATACGTTTTTGAATGATATTTGATGTGGCATCGAGTGCAACAGGGGCGTCACTTAGCACCATTCCATTTTAAAAAGTAAAAAGCTGAAGGAAGCTAAATGGAAATAAGGTTTCTACATTTCACTTCAAATGGTAAAACATCCACACCAGTGGACTCTGATAAGTTGTGCATGTATAATAATAATTAAAGTCACCACTAAGAAAATTATAAAAGATATATTATCAAAAACACTGTAAAAAAAATCAATATCTAATCCTAAAACTCCTGAAGTATCCAACAGGAGGGTAAGGAAAGAGATGCAGAGGAAAGAGCAAGATAATTAACAAACAGAAAACAAATCAAAAAGTAGCACACACCTGACCCTTAAGCATATAACAATTCCCTTGAATGCAAATAGTGGGCATGTGTCAATTAAAAGACAATACCAAAGTGGAGGGGGAAAGAGCATGATTCAACAAAATTTATGCTGCCTGTTAATGAACGCACTTCAAATTTAACAGCATAGTTACAGCGAATGTAAAAGGATGGAAGTGATAAACTACGCAACCTCAGTTCTCTTTAAAAACTAATATGGCTATGTTAATATGAGATAAAGTAGACTTCAGAGCAAAAACAATTACTAGACATAAAGAGGTACATCACACAATAATGGAAAGGCCAACAAACAAGAAAGACATAAGAGCTGTTTAAATGTGTACACAATATGGCCTCTGTGCACATGAAGTACAAACTGACAGAACTAAAAAGAGAAACAGATAAATGCACAATTTTACCTGAGGACTTCACCACCCCACTCTAGTAATCTACAGACAGAAGATCAGCACAGGCGTAGAACAAGTGAATAACACTCTCAGCCCCCACAAGTGGGTAGTCATAGAACAGTCCACCCAATAATAGCAGATGAAACTTTTTTTCCAATAATCCATGATGAATTCACAAAAATAATCCATATTCTAAGTCACAAAATAAACTTCAAGAAATTTAAAACCATTGAAATCATACAAGTACGTTCACTTAAAATAATTGAATACACCTAGAAATTAATGAGAAAGGTAACAGAAATTCTCCAAACAGTTGAGAATTAAATAGTACCCATCAAAGAAAGCCATGGGTCTAAGAAGAAAGCTGAAAGGAATATAGAATACATGAAACTGGATGAAAATAAAAATATAACTAATGAAATTATGTGAACGCCACTTAAACAGTGCTGAAGATGACATTTATTGCACTAAGTACCTACATTATTATAAAAGGAAAAGTTCAAATCAATAGTCCTAGTTTAAGAAACTAAAAAAGAGCAAGAGAAACTGAAAATAAGAATGACGAGGAAATAGTGAATATAAGAAGAAAAATAATTATATGAAAAACCAGGAAAATAATAAGAAATCAAGAAAAGAAGTAGCTAGTTCTTTAAAAAAATAAATAAAATCAACAAAAATCTGACAAGACCGAGAAAGATAAAAACAGAGAAGATACAGACCACTAATATCAGACATGAGCAGCAAAAAAGGCAGATGTTACAGCCATTAAAATGATAACTAATGAATGCTACAAAAAATGTCATGCTCATCAACTTAACTATGTATAACAAATGGAGCAATTTCTCAAGAACCACAAATTATCCAAACTGAGCCAATATTAAATAGATAACCTGAATAGCTCCGTAACTATTTAAGAAACAAATGGCATTTGGAATAAAACAGCTCCCTCTCCCCAAAGTCTCTAGGCCTAGAGGGTTTCACTGGAGAATTTTAACCAACATTCAAGGAATTAACACCAGGGTTATACAAACTCTCCTAAAAAATTGAAGAAGACAATTACTTACCAAATAGTTTTATAAAGCCAGTATCACCTTCACATCAAAACCAGACAAAGACAGCAAAAGAAAAAAAGAGAACAACAGACCAAAGGATGTCACTAATTTAGAAATAAGATCTGCACCAAAATATGAGGAAATTGAAGCAGGTAAGGTTAGTGTAAAAAGAATTACACACCTGACTGAGTTAGATTTATTTCAGGTACTATGCTTGGCTCATTCAGCAAGTCAAATCTCAAACACAGCAGATACCACCATTAGCGGTCAATGCTAACATCATCAGGAATAAGACAAATCAGATGTAGATCCCATGTTAGGATGCAAAGAGAAGATCCACAGGATCACTTCTGTGATACACTTGTCAAAACACACATGATCTAAATCTGAATGAACAGAAAAAATGAAAAGAGTTAGGCAAACTTTTTGTCTCCAGGAAGAAAGAGCCATATAAATCTGTGCTGAAAATTAAAATTACATAAGTCTGATGGCACTGTAAGAATTGTAACACCTCCAAACATTGACAATGACCACAGTACCTGAACCAAAATGATGTCTGTCTAAATGTAAATTTATCATTATGTATAGTGATGAAAATGGTAAAAGACGAATGAGAAATCAAGTAACTTCACTAAAGTATTCATGAAAACTTGCATGTTTGGTTATTGAAAGAGCTCACACTTTGACAGTTTGAGGATATAAAATTGGCTTTCATTGGCAAGATCCAATTAAAAGTCTTTCACATCATATAATTTAAAAAAAAATTGGCATATATTGTTGAGATGCCTTCCAAAGAATATATTCATTTAGACTTGACTCATTAATGTATCCTAGAGGAGAAACTCTTCTAGAGGACTGTATCCAGCAGCACCTGGAAATAAAAGTAAAGAATTATATTCTTTACCTAAAAGATTTTGTAGGAAATAAGTGTAAGCTAGTAAGAAAGAGGCAAGAACTTTATTGGTGTTAATAAGAATGATAAATATATATGTAAACAGGCAATACAAAACTCGTAATATTAATATTATCATATTATTATTATTATATTAAATATTATTGCCCATAGTTGCACATTAAATTAATTATCATTGTGGTTCAGCATCTGGTTTTCTCAGCTCCCTTCACTCATTCAACAACCACATGCGAAGGAACTATGACAAGCACTGGAAGGACAAGGTGAAGATGACACAGTCCACATGACCGACCTCAACAATCGTATACTGTAATATGCAAAGAGGAGAAGCAGGGAACACCCTGCAGAGTCAGAGAGACCATAACAAGTATAAAATGGGCACTCTTTTAACACAGACAAGGGCCATCTGTCCAAGTTTTCTATCAGTAGAGTACACTTTTTGGTAGGGGTGATACATAACTTGATAGCTGAGGGACAATTATCAGATAGAGGGAAGAAGTAAAGGAAAACAGGTGGCAGTGAGGAGGGACATTGTGGAATTCTAAGTAGTCTAGTTTTTGAGATGCTAGAACAGAGGGGCAGTGTAGGGTATGTGGCAAGATATGAAGTTGAAAAAATTGACAAGAACCACATTGATGTGGGTGATGTTTCCATGCTAAGAAATATGGAACCTTTTCTGAGGGCAAAAGTATGCCAGTGAAAAAGTAGATGATGGATTTAAAAGGTCACAGGTCAAGTGACTGCTTATGAACTATAATTGCTTGGCTTAGTGTCACTAGATGAGTTTGGGGGTTTTGGCCTTAAATCATTATCATAAACGTAGAAAGCTGATGATGCCTTCGTTTTCTGAGAATAGTTCCAGTGTGCTGCCTGACACATGAACAGGTTCATAGGGATGGTAGAGTGAATAAAGTGCAGATCCAGAAAATAACAAAACAAAACATAAATTTCATGAGATTTCTCTGAAGCTATGGAATATGATAATGAAATCATGAAGCATAAGTATACTGTTCAGTATGAATGTTAGTGTTTTCACATCTTTCACTAGATTCATGTAAGAGGAAATATTTAATGTAGTATCTATTAACCAAATAATAGAGAGGGATGCCACTTCTTACTTACAGTTGATTTCAGAAATCAAATCATTACTCTCAATTTAATTCATAAAATTTGACAGCATACCTACTTCTAGTCCTACAGTTATTTCTTCCAACTCCTGCTGCATCTGAAATAAGTCAAATATTATTTATAATCTTCAGGTAAACCAGAGACATTTTCATGGCATTGCTAGAGAGACTAGACTTAACTTGAGGATTGCTTAAATAGAGAAATAATCACATAATAAAATAAAATTCCTATTTATTTCACATTTAGATAACAGAATGTGTATGTGTGATGCTGTCTACAATCATCTAATAAAAAAGTACAATTAATATTGGTCTACTGAATATACATGACTTCAAAAAGGGTGACATTTTCTCTTATCAGTACAAAGGTTGGACAATTCAAATCACACTTTCACATGAATGTGTTACTTTGAAATTCTTAGAAAAACTCTACCCTTTATAAAACATGATGAGGTTTTTTCACTGTAATTGATTTTTCCTTAAAATAAAGTTTTTATTTTCCACTTCTAATAAAACTAAAATATTAAAGTATGTTCTATGCTACTAACATTTTAGCACAGAATCATGAATACACATATGAAGAAAATGGCACTGTCATAAAGTCATGTGAATATTCTACTGGCTAAGATTAGGTAAAAATATTGTGCTGCCTGTCTTATGACTGACATTTTGTCATATGAACACTAAGATCTCCCAAAATTTGCTTGAAATAAGGATAAATATAGGTTAGAGCCAGTTTTCAAACTTAGTTTCTTTGATTCACGATGTTCTAGAATTAGAAAAGAGGTCAAAAATATATAGCTCATGAATTGTAATTTTTATTTCTTTTCAGAAATTAGTACCAGGTTTTGGAAACATCTGGCTGCTTATAGTTGCAATTTTTAGTTATTTCTAAAAATGTGTGAAAACATTTCTAACTATTAATGTATTGTAAATGTTCTCATATAGAGGATTCTTGTTTAACTCCTTTGTATAAAAGGTATTCTCCCTCTAAATGCCCAAAACGGGGCCTGAAAGAGTATATTCAAGCTAATAAATATATTGTGGTGATAATCATAATATGACATCTGATGCCTTCACAAATGTCTGACTAACACTTTTCCCAGTATTTTGAGAGACTGTTTTCCAGAACACTTTTGTGAGAACACCACCATAGAAAGGCATGAACAAATGAATAATCTGATAACAGTATTACCAGCCAGGTGTTGTAAAAGTACAACTCAATACCAGATAAAGGGAGAAGGCTTTATCAACAGAATCTTACGTTAGCATTAATAAACACTATGTAAAATGTACATCGTAACGTGACTTGAACTAAGGGCCTATTAATGTAATAATCTTTTCCCAGGTTACATATGAAAGCTCAGAAGGGAAAGGGACGGACCCAGATCCCAGGAAGGGAGCTGCTCTGGGAGGGGCACCCAGAGGCTTAGGAAAAGGGTCTGGAGTATTGATGCTTCTAGTTTTGTCCTGGCTGGTGGGAGGCTTGAGTGATTTTATCTATATTGACAAGTGAGACTGTCAAATATTAAATGATGTTTTAAAAGACTCTTTCATTTTATTCTTACTTTTCCCTTAAATCACACATTTTCCTCATATTTCCCTTACTAGAAATTCAGAATTGTTGTCGCCTGAAAGGCAATACAGTGCCTGGCACAGATTATAGAAGGAAAAAAGACAGCAAAATGTCTTGATAGATTTTCCATCTTAGTCATCAATCATTCAAGTGATGGCAAGATAGAGAGACAAAAGTGAATGCCATTTTAAAAGTTCAAGTACATGCCTCATTTAACTAAAAAGTGCTGTGCAATTGCCCACCAATAGGCAAATTTTACAAAACTTGAGATTAAAAGGCTGTAATTACCTTAGCAATTAAACATGTACTTTTATGTAAGGAAATGACAAATCTTTTAATTTAAAAAGAGAAGTTAATCTTTGTAGTACTACAGGTTTATTTAATTCATAAAACTTACCTCTCTTGGACTGCTATAAATAATAAATATCCAGATGTAGTTAAGTGTTTGGATGCCAATCATTCCCTTGTGACTAAGGGTGGAAACTTTGAGATGGTAGAGGAAAACTTCAAAACTGTTATGAACCACAACCACAGCCAAACTAAAATCAATTGGAAGGAAGCCAAAGGACCTCTCAATATACTTCCTGTTATTACAGAAAATTCAATCTCTAACATCTAACTTAAATGCAGCCTTTAAACAAATCTAAAATGTGTCATTTTACTTACATGTATTGAATAACATTACTATCTGGGTATCTCTTGAAAATGAGAGCTGCAGGGAATTTAAGAAAATAGAAAACTTTCTCTTTCCTCTCTTTATTAACTCAGATAATTATAACCGTTACTAATCATGCATAGGTCATTTAAACAACTCAGTATTTCACCAAACTAAAAACAGTAATTATATCAGAAATCTGAAACCCAAAGGAAAGAAGATCATATAACTAACCTCACTCAAGTTATTCTTCAAGCTGGTATCTAAAGTCCATGGGCAGGAAGAAGAAAACAGTGAGTATTCTCTTCCAGGAAATTCTCTGTGAAGACCTAACCCATCAACAACAGTTCCAGCAGAAGCTGACTCTATGCTCATTGTACAAGGGCCAGAGAAACTTCTGGTCTCCTGTGTCTCTGCAACAAGACTGCTACTGAACGCTGCTGGCCTCTCAGTAGCTCTGTGAAGATTGCAAAAAGACAAATGTTTAGTATTTCATTTTTTCTTAAATGATTCCTAAATGATTACATTTTCAAAAAGTGACCATAAGAGTAAATGGAACTTCCCAGTAAATAGTGTTTTAACTTTGAAGATGTGTCAAAGCATGCCTACTCTGTGCAGTTACGCTTTCACAATTGTTCCAAAGAAGTGAGTGTGTGTGTGTGTGTGTGTGTGTGTATATATATATATATATATATATATATGTATATATTCCTAGGGGAATTGCTAAAAAAGAAGTAATTTAAATAAAGTAAGGAGGGTAGAGAAATGTCTATCAATGATGCAGCAATGTATGGCTTAACAAGTAATAATTGCTGCCTTCTGCAATGGCTCTATTTATAAGATTCTTGTGAATGCCATAAGAAACACTTGTATTGAAAGGAATAGTAAGTGAAAATGAACAATGTGAATTTATCAGTTTGGTGCAATATAATGGCTATTTCACTATGTACAAACATATCAAAACATCATTTTATACTCCTTAAATACACACAACAAAATGATTATCCCTATGAAAAGGTAGATTAGTAGTATTCCATAGTTACATATCTGAAATTTTACTAATCCACTCATGTATTGATGTGCATTTGGGTTATTTCCACATCTTTGCAATTGTGAATTGTGCTGCTATAAACATTGGAGTGCAGATGTCTTTATGAAAGAATGTCTTTTTGTTTGTTTGTTTGTTTTCTGAGACAAAGTCTCACTCTGTTGCCCAGGCTAGAGTGCCATGGCATCAGCCTAGCTCTCAGCAACCTCAAACTCTTGGGCTGAAGCAATCCTTCTGCCTCAGCCTCCTGAATAGCTGGGACAACAGGCATGTGCCACCATGTCTGGCTAATTTTTTCTGTCTATGTTTAGTTGTCCAGATAATTTCTTTGTGTTTTTAGTAGAGACAGGGTCTTGCTCTCGCTCAGGCTATTGCTCAGTCTCGAACTTCTGAGCTCAAATGATCCACTTGCCCCGGTCTCCCAGAGTCTTAGCATTACAGGTGGAAGCCACCATGCCTGGCCCTAGAACATCTTTTTTTCCTTTGTTTAGATGCCCAGTAGTGGGATTACTGGCTCAAATGGTATTTCTACTTTTAGCTCTTTGAGGTATCTCCAAATTACTTTCCACAGGGGTTGTGCTAATTGGCAGTCCCACCAGCAGTGTAAAAAGTGTTCCTATCTCTCCGTATCCAGGCCAGCATTTGTTGTTTTGGAACTTTTTGATAAGGGCCATTCTCACTGGAGTTAGGTGATATCTCGTTGTAGTTTTGAGTTGCATTTGCCTAATGAGTAGAAATATTGAGCACTTTTTTATATTTGCTGGCCATTATTCTGTCTTCTTTTGAAAAGTTTCTGTTCCTGTCCTTTGCCCATGTATTGATGGGGTTGATTGTTTCTTGTTGTTTTCTTAAGTTCTATATAGATTCTTATTATCAGCCCTTTATCAGATGTGTAGAAAGCAAATATTTTCTCCCATTCTGCAGGTTGTCTATTCACGCTAATGATAGTTTCCTTGGCTGTGCAAAAGTTTTTTAATTTGATCAGGTCCCATTTGTTTATTTTTGTTGATGCTGTGATTGCTTTGGGGTTCTTCTTCATAAATTTTTTGCCTAGGCTGATGTCTGAAAGAGCCTTGCACCTCTTATATTATCCTGGACAGAGATTGAGCCCGTCCTTTGATGTGAGGTATCACAAGGGTTGAAAACATGCACCACATGTACTCGCCATCAAATTGGTACTAACTGACCAACACTATGGTGTTCACATGGTAGTAATACTGAGTGGGTGCTGGTCGGGGGGAAGGGTAGAGGGTAAACCCACAACTAATGGAAGCAGAGCACACTGTATGGGGAAGGGACATGCTTGTAGCCCAAGCTTGGGCAGGGCAAACAGCATTGTATGCAACCGTTAGGTTTATTACAGGTAGAAACCCAAAAAGGATGTATAGGACAGAATGTGGTTAATGCAAAGCTTAGGCTCATAAAACAATAGCCACAGCAGTCTGGGGAGACCCCGGACTTTGTAGATCAGACAGCTGCAGACAGAATTCCTTCCCGCTCCCTCCCTGATGTAGACCAAGGCTATCCCTCCCTAGGTCTCCTGATAAGGACTATGCCAGAACAGAAGGATGGATGCGACTGGGAAAAGGGGCCATAGGACTTGGTCATTTTAAGAAAAATGTACTACAAACAACTGTTGTGCCCACTGTCCTCTGCTGCCCATAGCAGGAAGCAATTCTCCACCTGCCAGTGTGGCCCAGAAACAAAGAACTGAACACAGCTGGTGGGAGGGGGTCGGCTATCCCGGTTTATAAAAAACCTGATTGAACTTCCTTCTGTGTTGACACTTCTGACTCAGCCCACCCACACCCGGGTGAATAAACCAGCCACATTGCTCTCACATAACCTGTGTGTGAAATGTGTCCTTTAGGTCATTCATTCACCCTTTCAGTAACCAAAATGTTTGTACCCCCATAACATCCTGAATAAATAAAAAAAAAGAAAATGTAGAAATTATTATTTTTGGTAAACCAATATAAACAAGATAATTTACTGAGTGCCAGAATGCACCAAAAGTAGTTGCAGTACTTGGCTATTTGGTTCGGGCTGTAGTCTTCCAAAAAGGAGTCAAACTCATTAATATTTTCATTTAGGGGGATGGTGACAAGCAGTTTTATGACAGTATCCCTCTCTAAATCATAAAGCTTCCAAAATACTTAGCTCAAGGACTATCAGGTCAGGTTAACTACGTGAGACTATTAAGGAGAAACAAAGCCAGATAAAACAAGAAAAGAGGGAGAGATGTAAACTGTCCTGCACTCCCATTTTAAAGGCAAGTTTATTTATTAATATAATTTTCCAAAATTATATTATCTAGCTAGCTTTCACTTCCCACTAATCTCATGAACCTGTCTTAGTAAAAGGCATGCTTTCAAGGCAAATTAATGATCTTAACTTATTTTCCATTCCATATTTTGACTTACATTTTTAGTTTCTTTGGCAAGTATTTTCTGTCTTCTAACTCTAATTGATAGAAGTGTTTATATTTTTCCAGTTCAATACAATGAAAATCTTCTGGAGCAGTTGTCATATTGGAGACTTGGGATTCAAGATTATTCATTCTGAATTCCCTCTGACTGCTTATTGCAGCCAGATGATTCTCTCTCAACTGTCGTCTGTATTCTTCCGATGCTGCTTGTGCCTGAAACAAATTAAAAGGATACATTTTTAGCAGTGACAACCTAAACAATTCTTGCATATTTGTTTCCTTCACTTTTGAATCAGACGGTGATTTTATTTGATTTTGCTTTATCTTAGTTTTTAGAGAAAGTATCTCCCTGTCACACAGGCTGGAGTGCAGTGGCCCAGTCGCAGTTCACGGCAGCCTCCAATTCTTGGGCCCAAGCGATCCTCCTGCCTCTACATCCCGACTAGCTGGGACTGCAGGTGTGCACCACCATGCCTGGCACATTTTATTATTTTTGGAGAGACGGGGTCTCATTATGATGCCAAGGTTGGTGTCGAACTCCTGTTCTCAAGTGATCCTCCCATCTCCACCACCCAAAGTGCTGGCAGGCATAAGCCACCACACCCATCCTCAGAGAGCAATTTTAAATACATGACAAAAGAAGATGAGGTTTAAAATATTTATCAGCAATTATCAACTAAATCGATCATTCAATTTGGGTTTTAAAAAATTGAATCATTCATAAATTAGTACTCAAGGAATCTAATAATCTAAAGAATAGAAATAATTTACAATTTTAAAAACTGAACATTGTAACACAAGTACAATTCAAGAGTATGGTAGAATTTCTAAATCCCATTTTTTTTTTCTTTTCCTAGTACTATTGTTTTATGCTAACTGCATGCTAACTGGCCTAAATATACAAATGATTCTCTAAGGTGCATCACTACTCTCAAAGATCGATTTAGTTGTAATGATGATAGAAACGGAAAAAGTTAAAGGGAGAAACAAATGCCACCCTCATTCTAGAAATCTACAAAACCAATTGCTAAAAGTGTAGTAGAAAAAACACACACAATGTACATATGACAATATAATCTGCAGGGAAATGAATGCAAGTGCAGTTCACACTTAACTAACCTGTAAAAATAGGTTGACTTCTCTTAATTTTTCTGCAATAAACTGTGTGGCTTTTTCTTGAATTTCCTGCTCCTACTGTTGAACCTGACCACGGTCTACCATGTTCTGTTCCAACCTAAGTGCCCGTCAATTCATGACTGGATTACTAAAATGTGGTATATGCATACAAAGAATATTACACAATTGTGTATGACAATAAGAAATGACAGTGGTCTAGCACCACTTATACTTTTCCTGGATTGAGCTTGAGCCCATTATCCACAATAAGGTATCACAGGATCAGAGGAATAGCCTCCACATGTACTCACCATCAAATTGGCACTGACTGATCAACACTATGGCGCTCACACGGTAGTAATATTTTCCAGGAATTAGGGGTTTGGGGAGGGCATAAACTCACAACTAATGGACATGGTGAGCATGGTAGAGGGGAAGAGCGTGCCTCTAAACCCTGCCTGGGTGAGGCAAAGACATAAAATGTAACCAAAACATGTGTACCCTCATAATATCCTGAAATAAAATATAAATTTTAAAAAAGTATTTTTTATGTATAACTTTTATTAGCTGGAAACAAGGTATGTTTCTAGCCTGATATTGCAAATACATTTATCATCTAGATATGTTTATATTCAACTAGATTCAACATATGGTCACAAACAAAGATTACTTTAAATTTTCTTTCAGGAACTTTGAAAAAGATTTATGTTTCTTGATACTTACTTCTTCTGGTTTCCCTTTTTCATTTTGATACAGCCTTTCTTTCAACTGATTGCATTCACCGATTAACTGCTTAATTCTATCTTCTAGCAGACGGGTTTGCTTTCCGTTCTCAGCTAGAAGGTTTTTCACAGTATCTTGAAATTGCTCTCGCATATTCATCAGTGTCTCCTCTTTATGCTCTGCTCTGCTGTGAGCGTACACCAGTTGCTCTCGAAGCAACATATTTCCTCTTTCTAGTTCAGATATTCTCTCCTCTAGATATTCCTGTTGTCCAATGTATTTCTTCACTTGATATTGTTCATTTTCATACATTTGATTGATCTTTTCCATTTGACATTCTGTTTGGTAGAGGTGTCTTTGGACACATTCCAAAGACAGAGTCTTATCTCTCAGAACATTTCTTGTGCTATGGAGCTCATCTTCCAGGCTACCGATTTGACTTTGAGCCTTAGAACAGTTTTGACCAAAAATCTCATGGTTTTCTTTGAGATCAGACACAGGTACATTTATTTCATTCCGTAAGCAAAACCACTCATGTCCTGCTCTCTGGAAAGACATTTCGACGTCTCTTCCTGACATCAGAATTTGATCAACGTATTGATCATGTATTGCAGCAGTCAGTCTAGAACTGCAGGATTCAAGTGCTGCTTGCAGTTGTTCCTTGCTCTCTTTTTCATTTTGTAGTTGAGCATTTAGCAAGGCATTCTCACATGCCAGAGCATTAAGCTGGTCACTATACTGAGATACTGTGTCTGTTAACTTTTCCACATTCTTTTTCATGGTCATTTGAAGGTTCTCATTCACTTCTTCCACAATTTTAATGTGGTTGATATACTTATTTTCTTTTTCCTCATTCTGATATTTTATTGTGGCTATTTCCATTTGTAGCATGGCTATTTCTTCATGCAACATGTCATTTGTACGCATGAGAAATCGTTCTTTTTCATAACTCTGACAAATCTAAGTACAACAAAGGGAACTTTTAGTTAGCACTCAATGAAATGACATATGATTTCTTCTTAAAATAAAGGAGAACCTATCCATTTATACATTGAAAATGATGCAATAAGAGGATATCCAACTGGAAATAGAAGATGGATCAAAACCTCACACTGTATAATAGAGCATAAATTCTCAAAACATCAAACATTCATTTCTGGAAAATGAATCCATGAAAGGAAAAAGGAAACCATTAGAGAATTTTTAAGAATCTCAGAATTGGAAAAGCCTTTCCCTGAATTACAACAAAATCAAAGGCATAAGAAGAAAGATTTATAGATTTGACTACATTAAAAAATTGGGTTTACACTGTAACAGCTAACCTCTGCGTTACCCATAGCAAGAGACTTAGCTTTGCATATATTTGGACAGATAAAATTTCCTTATAGATATTCTACCTTCCTAGCTATTTGTAGTCAGTGTGTATGGTACATTGGTGGACAAATGATGTATCTAGGCTTTGTCCTACACCATTTCTACATATATCAACAAACTCATTTAGTTATCACAGTTCTGAAAAGAAGAGGTTAACAATGTAGGCAAGCTGTGGAATTTCCCCCAGGTCTTCTGATTCTACCTCTACCAAATCACAGTTACTTCTCTTGTGTAAGCATATAAACACAAAGGAAGCCTTTCATTTCAAAACACCAACCATAACTAAGATAACATTGATTGAGCTCTTCTTAAGAAAATCATGAATTGCCATCACAATGGCTCTTATTTTCTCCTGGTTACAATGTTTGAAACCATAATCAGTGTGAACAGGGGAAAATGCACTCAATCATTTTACTAGGAACAAAACACTTATCAAAAAATTCTCACTAAGTCTATGTTATGGCATACTATTGTTTGCAAAACCTCTTTGTACTGAAATAAGACACTACTTGGAGCAAATTGTAACTTCTCTCCACAGTGAGGAGCATGGCATCCCAAATATGGTCTCTGAACTGGCTGTCCTTTTCCTCCTTAACCATCAGTGCAAGTAATAAACTAACCTCTCCATTAATATATCAAGGGAATGGAATCACTTCCCAAAACTAGAACATCTATTCTTAGTAGCAAGGGATTTGAGATTATGAAAATACCATCAATTCCTACAGAAAACATTAAAAGCCTCTGATTTGGATGAGGCCATTGTGACTATAACTACTGGACTATGGCAGAGAAATGTAACTGAATTGAGAACAATATTTTATCCAATGGGCCCAAAATGCCACCACCATCACTGCCATACATGTATAAATACACAGACACGCAGCTTAAAATACTTTATACTTTCCAAGATTCATATAGTTTGTGTTTTACATACTAATATATACACATACAAGCACACACAAACACGTATGTGAAAATGACTAAAGAAAATACCTGAGATTCCATTTCCCTCAGAGTCATTTCTGTTTCAGTTTGTGTGTAAAGTTGATTGGCCAGAATCCAACCTTGTAATTGTCTGGCATTCCGCTCTCCATATAGCTGCCTCTGACTCTCATTGTACTTTTCTGCAAGCTAGAGATATAGTAAAGTTTTTGGTCTAATAGCATCAGGGAAAAAAGTCCAAAAAGTTAATTAAGAGTATAACCTTTAACAAAGCTGTGAAAAGCAAGAGCTTATGGAAGACAAGGACTTTTATGTCTCAAGAATTACTCCAATTTTAATTGAATAAATGACAGCTAAATTCATCAAAGAACAACAATTTTAAATACACACATATATAGTACTGTGAAAAAAAATTTACAGAACATTAAACTAGTTTCATTAGAGTTTCAAAGCTATAGACCTTACTGTAATATAAAAATGCCTAAATTAACATTTTTATTAGTGATTAAACTCAACTTTCCCTTCATTGCTCCATGCAGAACGCATATACTGAACACTTATCAGATGCCAATATTTATAATAAGGAATTTTAGCTAAAAATGCCATAATTCATTTTTAAGATAACATTTTTCTTGTGTTTTAATCCTACATAACATATATTTTACCAAATTGATGTAAGCAATATTGTTGACATAAAGTTAATCTGGGGAAAGGACATGGTTGAAGTTCTGACTCAGGGGCGGGGGGGGGGGGGGTGATGGGCGGGACATGGCAATATATATAACCTGGACTTTTATACTCACATAATAAGCTGAAATATAAAAAAAATAGAAAGTTTTACCGAAGATCAATTTACCTCAGACAAATAGTTTCTTAATATATTCATTTCTGCATTCAGTGTTTTGACAGACTCTTCAGCTTGTTGTTTCATTTCAACTTCTTTCCTGCATTCCTCTTCCTTTTTTCTTATCTCTTCTCGAGTGTTTTCATATAACAGATCAGCATTTCTTCTCTTCTCTCCTTCTTCTTTTAAGGTACATCTGCAATTAAATACACTTATCTTTTAAAATTAGTTTTTTGTAGAAAATACAAAGTCCACTTTATGATCTGCCTCTTCATATGTTGGTCTATTATCCTAATAAAATTTCCATGCTCTTGAATATTTTTCCTACTTCTCAGGTTTTTAATTTCTCATTTCAGTCTCTTCCAAAGGATATAAAGAGTACTGATGAAAGAACTATCTGCTAACTGATAAGTTTGTGTTACTAGTACCTCTGGTAAATATTATGGAAAAGAATACTGGCAATGATCCACTAAAGATACAAGTTGAAAGTTTCCTTGTTTTCACACAGTCATAATTACCCCTCAATTAGGGCAGATCATTTCAAGTTAACTAAGTTTTAAAAAGTCACTGTTTATAAACAAGCTTAGACATTCAGTAGAAATAAATTGTCAACTTCATGACATATTGCAGGTATCCCTAACAATAATTTACCGTGTAGGAGAGCACCTTCCTTCCCATGTCTTTCACAGAACATGTATCTACAGATTACCATGATCCAGGAACAGCCTAAGGAGTCCAGTATCTATTACCCCACACCTTTTGCATTTCTTTGTTTGGTAACATGTTCAGTGTATCTTGCTCATTATTTTATATTTCATAAAAAATTTTAAAATCTGCTTTGGAACAAGAGAAGACCTAATATTTAATTAAATAACATAGGATAATATGTATTTTAACATAGAACTTTGAATTAATTTTATCTCTGTATGAGAGAGTGATGTTGAAGAAACAAATCCGTAATTATGTTCCATGTTACTTTTTGTTCCATGCATATTCAGAATAAAAGCATATAAAATTTTTAAAATTCATTCTGGGTTGAGAAAAATGGCCATTTCACATTCTGTTCAATTGTAAATTAATATGAAATTTCTTGAGAAAAAAATATCAATATTGATCAAAGATCTTTCTTTAAAAGTTCCTATACTTTCACCAAAAATTCTACATTGAAGAATTTATTCAAAGTAAATAGTTAGAAATGTAGGAAAATATTTATATCAAAGCTGTTCCTTGTAGCATTGATTATAATACAGAAAATTTTAAAATTCAAAATATAATTTCTGGAATAATGAGATTTCCAAATTTTAGACTTCTATGTAGCCATTAGCATTAAGTAGTAAAAGAATATGCATTTGTTTATTAGTAGACATATTCACAGTTTATAACTTACTGTCTTACTTTGAAGAATTTCACACTCTACAACATCACAGATTTTACCCCTGTTAAACCCCAGAATGGAAGTAGCAATTACTCAAATTCTCCTGTAGATCTTTAGTGTGAAGTAAACAGTACATGCAAACATTTCTTTAAAACTAGGATGTCATACCTCAAAGTAGAGAGTTCACATTCCCATACGGCTTTTTCATAATTTAACTGTGACATTATTTTTTTGGCTTCATAGAGCTCATCTTGCAGAACGCTAACCTCGTTTTCCATTTTTCCAATTTTTATTGTGAGTCTTTCACACTCATTGCTTTTAAGTTCTACTAATCTTTGCTGGGAAAGAATGGCATCTTGCATTTTCAATAGGATAACAAAAACTGTATTAGGGAGAAAACAATAAAGATATAAAATACATGAGTACTTTTGGGATATAAAGGACTGCACATTTAACAGTCACTCATTCATACAATGAACAAATATATAGCGAGGGCCTGCAATGTGGAGGACCTTACACCCAGCTCTGAAGATAAAACAGATAAGACCTCTGTTCTTATTTAAATACTTTAAGTGTGGTCAGGAACAAAGACAATTATAAATTCAGATAGATGCTATAAGTAAAGAGAGTTCTATGAGCACTTAAGAAAAACTGATCTACACTGAGCCCAGCGAACTGTCTCTGAGGAAGGGATGGCAACACTGAAAAACAGAAGATGAAAGGAAGCAGTTGAGCAAAGGGAGAAGGAAAACATTCCAGCCACTCTACAGCCTGGGCTGAAGCTCCACTGCAATCTGCTTCCAGCCAAGTTGGAGGAACAGGTGCTGATTGACCTTCTTACCTGAAACAACCAGAACAAAATAGACAAGGCACATTAAACAACGATTTTCAGGACAGTGGACTTCAAGCAATGGAGACCATGATCCCCGAAAGAAAGGAAACAAGTGAGCTAAGCCTTATGAATGCCTCAGCTCTCTGCCTTGACAGACGTTCCAGGCCATGACTGAGGGAGGAGAAACCTCAGGTAGAGTCTCCCAGACTCCCCGAGTTGAGGTGATGAAGCTGAGAGTCTGGTAAAACCAAGGCAGAGAGAGATCACAGGACAGAACACTGGATAGGAGAGAATAGCACAGGGAAAGAAACCTGGAGACCTGCAGAGATCCCCTGTCGGGTATTTAGTAGAGTAACGAACAGTGCATGTGTGCTAGGAAACTACCTAAACCAAGGGTGGGGGGTGGGGAAAAGCTAAAAGAAATAGAGGAAACCATGCCTGGTGTTCACACAGAGCCAGGAAGAGTGGCCATTCCCATGAGCCAGGCTGGGAAAAAAATCATACTAGCAAAAAATAAGCAAATTAAAATTTTAAAAATATTTACAACTTCATCAAACAATGAAATACAGATAAAACTGGTAAAATCAAGAAAACCTATACACTGAAAACTATACAATATCACTGAAATAATTAAATTCCATTATATAATTGGAAAGATACCATCTGGTGCCAGAACAATTGAATATCAATAACCAAAAATGAACTCAAAATGGAACCATAGATCCAAATATTAATATAAGCCCTAAAACTAGAAAACTTCCAGAAGAAAGCACAGGAGAAAGTCTTTGTGATCTTATGCTGGGCAAAGACATTTTAGACATGCTATGAAAATCAAAATCCATAATTGAACAAATAGATAAATTGGACTTCATTAAAACTATAAACTTTTTCTCTTTATAAGATACTACCAACAGAAAGAAAAGTTAAACCACAAACTGGGACAAAGTCCTTGCAGAAAAAAAAAAACAAAAACATTGTTAATAAAGTAAAAGTATCCAAAATATATTTTAAAAAACCTCCAAAAAGATAGTTCACAAAGAAGTCATACAGATGGCAAGTAAGCATATGGGAAGATGCTCAAGGTTATTAGTTATTAGGATAATGTAAATTGAAACCATTATGATATGCACAATACACACCCACCAGAATGCCTAAAAATTAAAAATTCTAAAAAATGGCACAACATGGTGTTTGTGGCAATACAGCGCAACCAGAACTGTCAGATACTGCTGGTGGCAATAAAAAACTGTACAAATACTTTGGAAAACAATTGAGTAGTTTCTTAATAAAGGAATATAAAGGGGCATGAGGAGACTTTTGTGAGTGATGGATGTTAACTATCTTGACAGTGGTGATGGTTTAATGTCTCCATATGTGTCCAAAATTATCAAAATGTATTTTTTATCTATGTCTTTATCATATATTAATTATGCTTCATGAAAGCCATTGATTAGAGTGACAAGCATCTAAGATGGTGGCTGGAACACAGAGAGAAAGAAGGGTAGAAAATTATGCAGTATAATGCTGGAGAATTGAGATCTTTAACCTTATAGCAATGAAAGGTGATAGCTGCGTTTTAAGCAAGGGAGGACCATGATGAGATCTGGAGTTTTCAAAATATATAATTATGGTTGAAGAGTAGACCACAGTTTGGGCAGCTAGGGTAGAAGGGAAAACAGTTTTAAGTGTATTCCAATATTCTAGGTGGGAGTTAATGGCAACCTGCCCTTGGCTATAGGTAGGAGGAGAAG
Organism: Lemur catta; assembly: GCF_020740605.2. Lineage (NCBI taxonomy): Eukaryota > Metazoa > Chordata > Mammalia > Primates > Lemuridae > Lemur > Lemur catta. The sequence continues at coordinate 4,202,102 of NC_059149.1, read as the reverse complement.
CAGAGTCAACAAAAAGACTGGGCATGCCATTCACACAGAGAAAAACACAGTGGAATTATCATAACTCTTCAGCTGAGAGTGCACAATATACATTAGTTCTAATTGTACATTAACATAAAGTATATTTCTGGGATGAACTCGTGACTATAGCACATCAGTGCTGTATGGTGCAGTGCTAAGCAATGGGTACATATATGTTACTTAGGATACGTAAGAAGGTCTTACATTTATACAATGGTTCTACCTTTACAATACATTCCAAGCTGTTCAACAAGCAAGATAAAATGCTGATAGTAAGAGGAAGGCAACTCACAATCCTCTGGGGCTGTTGCAGATGACCAAGTTAAGTCATCATGGTCACTCATAGACTGTATTTGTTCTTTCACCTACAAAATAAATAACACTACTTCAATATGTCTCCAAATACTCATAGCATAAAGAAATGTACAGAAGTGCTAGTTATCCAACTTTTATATGAATAAAATCATAGGTTCTTCTAAAAGAAATGGATTTTTGTTCGAAGGATACCTTTATCAATGCCTACTGCTTCTTACCACTTTTTCAAAGCAAATGACTTTACAACAAAATGTTCACTATTTTCTTATTTTATGTTGTATAATACATATTCTAACAATATTTTTGATAATTTATTTTTAAATACCTTGTTCTTTTCATTAGGTGTTTTCTTTGCAGGCCTGGAAAAACACAAACAATTTCTTTCAGACAAACAATAAATATATGAAATACAAAGAATAGCTAAAACTTTTGTATATATAAAATGTCTAATTTTTATATGATAAAATTCATATGTAAATTTATTTCTCCTCTTCAAAATGTTACAGGTAATTATATTTACAGGCAATATAAAATATAATAATTTTTACAAGGAAGTTTAAATGATAGAAAGTAATATGACGAGATACAGAAAATATATTAATAATATAACAAAGAATTAAATTTAGATCAAGCTTTCTGACATTCAAAACAAAAGGAAACACATCTTAGCTACATTATTTGATAGAAAGAAATCTATCAGGGTATTTTTATTGTGATTATTCTCCTTTTCACTAAAAACAAGCTTTTACTGGCACTGAAACCTATTTGGGAAATCATACTTATGTCCTTATATGAGGGAAACGTTTTTCTCATGATGGTATTAGCTAGCTCATTCCGAACTTATTATGCAGATACTATGCATTATTTTAAGCACTGTGCATGTGGTAAACTCATTTTTGTCCTCACCATAATCCTGTGAGGTAGGTGACACATTAGGTATTTTATAAAGGAAGAAGCTAAGCACAGAAAGGCCACAGAACTTGCTCAAGCCCATAAAGCTTGTCCGTAGCAGACCCAGCATTCAAACCCGGGTTTCTGACTCCAAAGCATGGGTTTCCCCATGTGATGTGAAAGTAACATTTATTTTTAAGTGTTTTAAGTGAGATGATAGCAGAGGAAACAATATTATCATTCCATTTCTTTCCAAAATCATACATAATAATTTCTAAACCTTACAAATGTTTTCTTAAAAGGTTTTATACTCAACCAATTTTGGAAACCTATTTTAATAAACTAAACATTTATTTTTTCTACAGAACGTCATCAGCAAGCATTCATTTATCTATTCAACTGTTCATTCATGCATTCAACAAATACTTATTCAGCATGTAATACATGTGAATGACATTGTTGGTACAATGAAACTTTATTTTATACTTTAGAACTTTATAATCCAGAAGTAATAATCTGTGGTAGATCATAATAGTTTGCTTTTTTATTGTACATGAAGAAAGCCCTCCCCACAATCTAAATAATTATAAAGTTGACACATATACCTGATACTTTAGAGCACCTTACCAAATCATAGGTATTTATTATGCTACTGGCAAAGGTACTGTAATATATACATGGTCAAAAAGGAATGTTTAAACTGTAATAAATGTGCCTTAAGTGTCTGTGTGTTTTTACTACACTTTTTAAAAATCCTATCTATTACAGTTTAATTTTTAAGTCATCATTGGCATCTTTAATTCAATTAGAAAATTTCATTTCTGAACCAGTTCTGAAGAAATAACATCCTACTATAAAATCATACATGAATAGAACTTCTAAGGACAATTAGTTTACTACAAATGCTTAAAACGTAATGTATGAAGGTTTCTAGTGCTCAGACATGTAAACAAAATTAAATTTCCTTCTCTACTTGGTCATTCCCAACAGCATACAAATATATTCTCTAAAAGCTTCTAATTTAAAATAAAGAAATAAAAGTCCCTTGAATCCCACATTCTTCTTCAGTTATTACCCATTTCTCCATTGCCTTTCCCAGGAAAATGTCACTCAAGAGCTGTCCATGCTGTCCACTACAGTCAGGGTTCCATGGTAACCATTTATTGAAACTGCTCCTTTCTTGAGCTACTTCACTTAGGACAATGGTCTCTAGTTCCATCCACTCTATAACAAATTACAACTAGCTAAGGGGCACACACAGGCACACAGGGAACTGAAAGTCATTGGAAATCAAGCAGGGGGAAATAGGGAAAGGGGCACAGACCGCCCTGAAGGGTATACTGAACACTGCTCAGAGGATACGGGCACACTCACAGCCCTGACTCAAGTTTTACAAAACCCACTCATGTAACAAAAACATTTGTACTCTCTTAATATTTTGAAATGAAAAATAATAATACTTAGCTTAAAATACAAAAAAAAAAAAAAAAAAAGAAACTACTGCTCTACTCCTTGTCCAAGTTCACTTGTCCTCATCTTAATCAATCATTTCACAGCATGGATACAGTTGAGCATTCTCTAGTTTTGGCAGACAACACTATTATATTTCCAGTAAAAGTAATCACTGCTGACATTCTTTCACAAGGACATAAAGGACTTAGAGATTTTATGTTCCTTCATTCTATTTCACTTCAGCCGCTGTCATCATTCACACCTCCAGGTACTAAACTGGCCTTCTCATACACTGCTCATCACAGATTCGTTTGAGGTCTGTTTTTCATTTTCATTTTTCTTTACTTCCCTTATATGCAATGCAGGACCAGTACTTTAAAACAAACACATAAAAGAGATAATATTTTCTAATAATTTATTGACAATATATAAAAGGGAATTTTTTATAAACTTCTACATCTTCTCCATTTCAATTCACTTATTAATTTAAAAAAATATTATGAAGCACCAACAATATGCAAAGAAATACATATTCCTTGCTTCAAAAAAAAAGGTCAAATGCAATTATGATACAATGTGATACACAAGACTGAATCTTTTTGAAAAGTTCTACATGAGCCCAGGGAAGGCTTCACAGAACAGACAAAATACATAAAAGAAGCTCACCAGGCAAAAAGTAGGAGAAAGCCAACCAACTTAAGGAAAGAATGTGAGTACCAAGATGAGGCACAGGGTGTCTAGGTGTTTCTTAGGAACTTGAAAGGAAAAGTGTAAAATACATAGAAGCAAATGCTGAGAGGTGAACGCTACGCTGACCTTGAATCCTACACTGAAAGCTGGGAGCTCACTGCCTACAAGAAATGATTCTTAGGCATAGGAGCAATAATTAGATTTGTGCTATATTTTTGGTTTTCTGTTTAAATATGACAATGTTTCACTTCAAAAGTTATAAAATAGCATGAAGCACACATAACATGAATGTAAGAAATCGGCAAATATCTTAGGGGAAATCCTTACTTTTAGAATACCTATATATCATTCTATATAGGATTTATAAATGGTAATATTGTGATGAATTATAATTTTGTTTGAAAATAAAATAATTTTTTGACTTTTATCTACTTTTAGCCTAGCTAATTCTAATGTAAATAGTAAGATATACCAACAGAAAAGTGTATTTACATTTTTGTGGAATAAACACATGTGTAAGAAAATCACTATCATATACGTATATGAATTTACAAAGAAACCAAAATTTCCCACAGGAGATTATGTTAGGAGTTGAGCATGAGCCTTTAAATATATCAAAAACAAAAACAAAAGTAACAGCTATAAAATGAATCATGTAGATAACTGTTCTGTTTAAGACTAAGCAGGCCAGAAAGAAAAGGAGGTTGGCGAGAAATCTTCCTGAGAGCAATTATCAAACAACTGCTCTTGACTCAAACTGCAAAATAAGTTTACGATTCTAGAATAACAAATAGTTTTCATTTTGAACATAGTTGATAGAAGGCTGATTACAACACAAAATGTCTGGTCCTCACACTTAGAAAATGACTGATCTGTAGCCATGGTAACAAATAGCCACCCCCAAGTAGTTTTAAATCTAGTCAATCCATCAGTGACCACTGGCCTCATTCACCAATCAGTATCAGCCACTTGCTTCTGAGAGACAGCCAGTCAGACACAAACTCATTCCAATAAACATGCCTGGGAGTGCCCAGCACTCAACCACTGTGTCACTCAAATAACCGTGCTAGTACAGACGATGTCAACCCATGTATTCCTCTGAAAGGCTGCCAGTCCTTCAATGCCACTCTTCCCAAAACCCTGTGTAAGATCAGCAACTGCTCTGTCAGAAGAAACTGCCTCACCAGCATAGCTCTCTTACTAGAGAAAGCAATAAATTCCAACTTCATCTTCTTATTTCAGATATTGAAGGCTCACCATTCTTTGGAAAGAATTGTTAAGTCCATTAAAATTACCTCACTTATATTTTACTTTTCTTAATAAACACAAATGAAGTTTGCAATTCCTTTGATCTGTCTTACCATATGTAAAACAATCATCATTACAGTAAAAGAGTAAATACTGAGTAAACACATTATTGGGCTTTTCTCCCTAAATGAAAACAAATAAATATACAGAATATAGCTTATTAAAGTGTACATAAGAATTCAAAAATGCATAATCGCTAGGTAAAGTTGTCACAATGAACCCATGTCACACTTTTAAGTGAGATTTAGTCTAATGATTAAAACAATACCCACAGGGTAAACTCCATACACTCAGTTAATACAAGTGTATGGAGTAGGTCCTTATGACATTACATGCTAGGCTGTTTTCCAGACACAGGGGTATGGCAGTGAACACGCAAAAGTCCTATCATGAGAGTGAAGGAAACACACAATGACAGTAAACAGAACAGCTGGGCAAACTGCATCATATGTTAGAGGAGAAAAGGTAAAGCAGGATAATGAAATGTTTATGTGTTGGAGAAGAGACATGGTGGAAATGTTAGCATGTCTAGAAAAAGCCTTGCTGAGAAAACAGTTGTTAAGGAAAGAACTGAAGAAATAGACAAAAGGAGGCCAGAAAGATTTCTGAGGAAAACCATTTAAAATAGACAGAACTGCCAAGTACAGAGGTGTGCCTGTAGAGTTTAAGGAATAGTGAGAAGTTCAATGAGGCAGTAGCAGAGCTAAAGGGATTTTAAAAAATGGAAAATTAAGGCAGAGGGACTAAAGATCAGATCATGTGCTTCCTTTTAGGTATTAAGAAGAATGGTGACATATACTCTGACTGAAATGGGAGGCAATTGGGATGTTCTGAGCAGAGGAATGACATCCTCTGACTTGTTTTAACATGAGCACTGGGTTAAGCATTGATGGAAAGAGGACTAGAAAAAAAAGACCATTTAGGAGTGCGTTACACTCATCTAGACAGCAGATGGTGGTGGCTTAGACATTGGTGGTGGCTTCACCAATCTGTGAATGGTTTCTGCATCTATTTTGAAGGAAGACCTGACAAGATTTGCTGACAGATTTGGTATGAGATGTCAGAGACAGAGAGGGAGAAAAAAAGAGAGAATGAGAGAGAGAGAGATGTCAAGGATTACACCAAGGTTTTTGCCAGAGTAACTGAAAGGGTTCCCATTAACTCCGGTAGGAAAGACTCCATGATGAGGGTGAGGTATAAGAAAGAACATCAATAGCTCAATTTTGGACCTCGTAAGCTGTGATACCTAATAGCTAACCAAAGAGGGAGGTCAAGTAGGCAGTTTTGTCTATAGGTCTGGAATTAAGGAAACCATTAGCACACACAAGGTAGTAAAAGTCATGAGAAAGAAGCCTGAGGACTGAGCCCTGGGACACTTCAATGTGCGAAAGGTGGGGTGTGAGGATGAACACACAAAACAGACTAAGATGGATGAACTAGAAAAGAAGGAGGAAAAACCAGGTGAGTGAGTGATATCCTGAAAGTCAAGGGTAAAATGGATTATGGAGAGAGTTTTTCACTGGAGAAAAGATTGCTGACAGAGTGAGTAAAATGAGGTCTCAGAAATTATATCTAGATTTATTAAAGTGAAAATCAGTGGGAACTTTGAGAAAACCAATTTTGCACTAGAGGTGGGAGTGAAAATTGCTGGAATGAGTTCAAGAGTGAATGGCAAAGAAATTCGAGTCCATGTGCAGACACTAGGCAGTTTTTTCAAGGCCATCATACCTAAGTGGCATGATCATGGACACTCTAATGTTCTTCTTGTTTAGCTATATATTTCAATCACTATAAAATAATTATATAGTATATTTTCACACTTTAAATGTTTCCAAATTATATACATATGGCATTTTAAAAAACGCCAGACCAAGGTATTAAAGAATAAATTCACAAAAATTATAGAATTACAAGATCCTATGAACATTTCTAGATCATATAAGCTGATTTTTGCTTATACTTTTGCCCATACTTATAAAAAAGACCACAGAAACACCAAAACATTCAAAAGTAGTGTTTTTGCCTTTAGAAACATCATCCAATTGCAGGATATTTTATACTCATCAAATATAGAAAGCAATCACTCATACTAAAATACTGATTCAAGGACAGGAATAAAAGGGGTAAATGCACAAAATAATCTCATTTTTAAACTGAATGTTTGTAACATATAAAGTCACTGTAGAAAATACGGTATGATGCATACTGACATACATTTAAAAGGAAGGTTAATGCCATGAATTCAGGCTATCTTTACAAAGAAGATTCACCACATTAGCAGCACCTTGGTGTTGGCACGGGGGTCAGCAAATTAGTGTCTTGGGGCCAAGTCAAGCACGCTGCCTGTTTTCATAAGTAAAGTTTAATTGGGACACCACCATGTCTATTTATTTACTGTCTATCACAGTTTGTGGACTACAATGAACAGAGGCCCTGTGGTTCACAAAGCCTAAATCATTTACTATCTGGCTTTCTACAGAATGAGGTGGCCAATACCTGGTTAGTAGATTAAAGATCCTTTGATGTATTTTAGTAAGTTTTACCCAAAATATGAAAATGTTTATATGGGATATGGATATGCAATCCCTTGGCAATATCTGGATTAATGTGAGGATCCAGCAGGTGAGCACTCATGCATTGAGAACAAAACCCCAACAAATCAATAATTAGCAATTCTGTTGGGAACAAGGTAGAGCTGCAGTGTAGCATGCAGCACCCTTTTGAACCTCAGCAGATATTACAAGAATTCTAACATAATTTGCTTAAGATGTGTCATCAAACTATATGCTTTAAATATCCATCAATTGTGAAGTAATCAGTACACTACAGATCTAACTTTGTTGTTTAAATGGTTGCATATGACATTATTATATGGACATGACAATGTAACTATTTCCTTCTTGATTGGTATGTAGACTACCTCGAAGTTTTTGAGATGATGATGTTACAGTAACTATCTTTAACATGCATATACATGTATGCACGTAACACACTTGTATAAATATTCTGAACACACATATATTATAGATCTTTGACATACATAGGCTATCTATTTTATGAATATATTGGCTTCTTGTATGTTATATACAATATAGAATAAATGTCCTTAACTCGTATGTGTTTATATGTGTTTCTACAAGTCATGTTTTCCTGCAGCATCTAGTCCCAGATCCTAAGTTCCTGGTAGGCCAAAGGAGTGACATATTTGAAGTGTTGATACATGCTACTAAATTACACTTCAAAAAGGATTTGTCAATTTTATTTACCAACAGTGTATCAAAATGCATTTTCCTCACATTTGCCAACACTACTAATCTTTTAATAAAATGCCAGTATCATTGGAAAATATGTTACATCATTAATGTGCATTTTTCTGATCACCGAGCAAGGCCGAATATACCTACGGAAAGCATAAAATTTGTTAATCATGAATATTAGTCCAATTAGAATTAATTGTATAGCACAATAAAATTATCTACTGTTAAATATTGCTACAGGCTTACCTATCACACACTTCATTCTCCATCCTAGGAAATTGCCAACTGTCAGTTTTTCTACTCTTTCTTTCTTGAAGTAATGCGTCATCATCACTGTCATCACCAGCACCATCACATAGGTTTTCTGATGCTGCCATTTTATTGCTTTTGTGCTTCTCCTTTTCTTCAACCTTTAATGAAAGCTTGATAGTACGAATAATTGTTATTACCTTATCAATAAAAATAACTTTTTCTCTTTTCATTGATTTTATCCCTTGACTCACCTTAACTGTCATATTTTTAATCATTAAATATTTTGTGCTTACTTGAATATTATTGTACATAATTATCATATAATTATAATTATTATGGTATTATTGAAATTTTTATAAAGTCTACTTCATTTCTGTTTGAGTGAATGAAACAGAATTTTCCCAAATTTCTAAAAGGGCCCTTCTTAATTTTTTGCTGTTATTCACATCCACTCTTCTCTGGATAATAGGAATTTCCACCCCCATTTGACTGGCAGAGACAGAAAGAAAAAGACAAAGACATAAATCACGTCTTCTTCTGTCTTATCACCTGGATTTTACGTTAAATGGCCAGATTTAGAGGATGCAATATTGTAAGGCTTCAGGAACAGAGAGAAAGCTTTCCCTTTTCTGCACCAAGTTAATCTTTTGCCGCTGCCATTTATCATTCTTTTTTCATTTGGATAGAGAAATATCAAAAGATGAAGATACACACAAATGTATATGAACCAAGTTTGTCACCACACAAGGAGCAGAGTGCAACTGCTCAGTTGCTGGTGTGGAGTCCTGAAAAATGAGATGCTTCCCAAATTTCACATTCAGTAGCCATACAATTTTACAGTTGGAGGATGTACAGTATAAAGTACTTATCTATTTTAGCTCCTTCACCTACTGATAACTGGAGTAAAACCGAGAAAGATTAAATGATTCATTCAAAGCTCCTAAAGTGGCATTACCTAGCAATTTCTGACAAAAAAAGAAAAAGAGATAGTGGAATTGCATCATGCTGAATCAGGTAAATTACGAGATTAAACTAGTCAAAAACTAGTCAGATAAATTAACTGTCTGACTTTGGCAAAATAACTAAATGCCTTAATTGGGGGGCAGGCCTCATCTACATTGACATTTAAAAAAGAGTATCTCTAGATTTTTGTGTAGCTTTAAAACTCAACGTACAGAACTCACCTTTCCATTTTGGAGTCAAATACTGTATTTTTGGCTGGGGATTTTTCTACTCATATGATCAAATCATACTTGTCAAATCTTATACCATATTTGCAACATAATGTAAATTCTGATTTCACAAACATTTGAGAGTGGCAATTTTAAAAGCTATGTGGAACTATATATGTTTCTGGTCAATAATATTTAAAGTGGTTATGATGGAATTTTAAGTTCCAACAGTTTGAATCAAATAGATGAATCTTGCACACATAAAAGCACATTAAACAGATTCACTTGGCTGGGCATATTTGTTGCAACTCTCAAGGTTAGACACATAATTATCTCTTCTCAGTCACTGCTTCCTTCCCACTGTATTTTCATTTTATTGTTCAAATCAATGCAATTCATCTTTAAGTCACTAGGGGGTGAAAAAATCCTAGACCTTACTACATACTTTTATTAACTTATTTTACATTTATTCTTATTGAGATGATATGGCATGTGAATGAATTAGCTTCCCAGTCCTTAGGCCACTTGGAAGACTGGTGATGGAGAAACAGGTTGATTAAGGAATAATGATTATGAAAAAAATATTCTGAACTCCTATCATTTACATAACAGATAAAATCTATTTCTATATACAATTATATCTTTAGATAACTCCATCTTACCCATGAACTTTTATAAGTAGAAAATCAGAATGGATCAGGCAATTGATGAAGAGAAAGTAGAAAGGGTAGCACTTAAGTACTTTTTCTAAAGATTGCTAACTGGAGAGTGTCACACTTTTAATTATTAGGATCCAAAATCAACACACCAATTAGAAAGACAAGGAATTTCTTAAATGTTAATTCAAATGATATACCATAAGATGATAATGTCACGAATCTAGATGGACAATCTGCTTAAGACTGGTTCTAATATAGTCTTGTTAGAAGAGAAGTTTCAGAGACAGGGCTGAGATCACATGTGGGGACTTGCAAAGTGGGAGCAGATGTTAAAGTAAATAACCCTTAGACAGGAGCTGACTAGAGGGGCTGTTAACCATAGGCAAGAACCAGCTTCAGCTGGCTTGTCATTATGATTTCTCTCATTTTACATGAACTTAGGCCAATTATTACTGGAGTTTTACAATTGCTCCACCCTTGAAATCACCATGATGGCTCAAAGACAGCCATATACAGTATTAAAATGAGAGCAAACCCAATTTTAGGAATTACTACCCAAATTCATAGCAAAAGTTAGCCCCTTACTCATAAATACTCCTCCCGTCGATTAATAAGACTTCAAAACACCAAAAACCTCTTCCTCCTGATGCAGATGCTCTTTTCAAAGCCTGCCCACTCTCTTACTCTTGAGAGAGTGCACTGTGGCTTTCAATCATTCAATATAAAGCTTCCTGCTTGACTTTCATAGTCCATCCTAAAATTCTTTTCCTGATTAACACCAAGAACTTGGAAAAAACCTCCATTCAGAGGCCACTAACAGTCTAAAGTCTCCTAATGACAGTGAATTTAAAAATATAATAACATTTCATGATTTCCCACATTAAAACAAGTTAGAAAGTTGTTTGTACCCTAACACCAAAGGACCCCTTCTTAAAGATATGAGTCCCTTAACAGACAGTACAGATGACTTTATGACCCTATTCTCACCCTGGACATAGACGATGAAGTCAGTTAGAGACCACAAGGCAGAAGAAATCTTTAACCGTGCCATTAATGATTGATAACATAAAACTGAAAATTCTGAACCACTGGCAATGGTTACTCCTTTGACATGAATACAACTCAGTGGTCATCACTCTTAAATTACTCATAATTTCTATTGCTTATAATTCAATATTTGATGTCACCCTCTTTATCATGTAAGGAAGTTGTAAAAATGGAAGAGTAAACAAAATTTGGAAAAACATATGCCTCAACTCCAAGGTAAACATCAGCTATAAGTTACTAGAGATTGTAAGAATATTTTCAGTTGCATAACTACTTTAAATGGGGGTAGGTAAACTCATAACTAATGAGCGCATAGCACACTGTATGGGGGATGGGCACACTTGTAGCTCTGGCTTGGGCAATGCAAAGGCATTACACATAACCAAAATGTTTGTAGACCTATAATATTCTGAAATTTTTTTGAAAAATGAAAATAAATAAATAAATTGGAAAAATAAAAATATAAATAAATAAAATTATAAAATAGTAAATGATTATTTACTCTAACAGGTTAGTGCAAAATGATGTTATTAAAATGAAGAAAATTATGTTAAACCAGAAATTTAAATTTAAATCTTTACATACCGGTGGCTGGTTATTTTCACTTCCTTCATGACTCTCTTGCTCATTCTCTGATGTCACTTCTAGGTCTTCTTCTGCTAAAAAATCCATACATTGAATTAAATTGGATTAGTTAGAAGAGTGAGGTAAAAGACAGTCTTTATAGAAATAGATAGAAAATAAAATTTTCATTGTATAAATTTAGAGTTTAAATGAAGCTAAATCTATGATGAAATACTTACTTCTTTAAGAAATACTTCTAATTAAAAAAAGAAAAAAAACCCAAGCTTCAAGAAACCACTTGGGGAGACACCTGGTCCAAGGCATACAACATCTCAAAGATTCACTCACAAATTCTATTAACTATTAGCTATGTCTGTTAACTGAAGAGGAAAGTGGCCATAGATCTGTGTGAACATGCTGATTGATGAGGGGAAAAGGGATCATTAATCAGCGGAGAAAGTCATGACCCTGAGGGGGTAACCATCAAAGCTGATGGGAGAATGCTACAGCATATCTGTAACACAACCCAGCAGAATTATTTGTACCATTATACTATAATTAGTTATCATGTTCTTCAATTTGTCCCACGATTTAGAAGTACTCAGCTGCAATGCAGTTGAGAGCATAATTCATCTTTCATCGGAAAAACTATTCTGAACTGATCAGCTTGGATTCATTTGTAGAATGCTAGTTAATGAAAATATTCACCTTTTTCATTAGTTATATGGGCTATTGGTATGCCTACATATCTTGTATCCTCTGGGTTAGTCATCTTAAACTTTCTTGATACACACACATACAAAAAGCCTTAACACCACATCTAAGAAACAATGTATAATAAATTTTCTATATTGAAATAACAATTTTAGTATTCAAGGATGAACTCTGTAATTTTTTCTCTTTTTAAAATTAGTTTGGTTACCAAGTAGTCTTTAAAAGACTTTTATAAAACAATTACCTTACCAAAAATTTAGCTATCTTAAAAAAGCGGCTGATGCTTCTATATTCAAATTAATCTCATTTGATTAACTAATATTAATGCAACATGTATATTTGCTGTCTGACAGCTATGGGGAGGAAAAATAAACTACTATTGTCCACCCCAATTCTAGCACTCCCTCCTGCTTCTACTAACCTTTAAAGTAGCAAGAATCTAAGCTTCTGTTTGAGTGTAAATATAATGAAGTCATCTGAAGTGCTCCCAAGTTTCCTCATCAACTCCAAAATCACCTTCCTAACTTCTTTCATTCCTCCCTCCTTCACCCCTCACAATCTTTCTTCCTTTACAGCAGTCATGTAGAGATCTGTGCCCCTTATTCTCCTCCTTCAACATCTTTGATTTATTAATTCCCACCACATCTTTCCTCTTCATTTAGCAGTAGTACCTTACATCTCTAATTTCTCCTTCCTCATCACTTGGCTCCTTCCCCTCTGGCTACAAACATGCTCAGAAATGATAACAAAATAATGTTTTCCCCTGATCCTGTAACGTCTTAAACTGTTATCCAATGGCTCTTCTTCCAGATTTCTCTAAAAAGAAGTCTATACCCAAGGCCCACCAGCAGGAGCATCAGCTGAGAAGTTACTAGAAATGCAGAATCCCAGAGCTGCTGACTCAGAATGTGCATTTTTAACACAGCTGATTGATGAAAGTTTGAGACGCTCTGGTCTACACTGAGTGTACTTCCACATTCCTCTACCTGAACTGACCCTTTTGGAATCTAGCCTCATGTTCCTCCCTATCATGTCCCCACAAATGAAATTGTATTACAAGTCATAATGTTTCTAATGGGCTGCTTATCAGCCTCTATCTTCCCTCATCTCTCAATAACTGACCCTATTCTCTTCTTCTCTCCAAAGTTTTTATCTTGAGCAGTACTAATTCTACCCTATGAAGTAAGAACCTTTCAAACCACATTAAATTATGCATGTGTACAGCTGACCACATATGCTTCTATTCCTCTATGGTATAGAAAAGATAGTGCTGCAGGTTTAGGTGCCTCAATCCTTAGTGCCTTCCCAACAGTGAGGGAGATAAGAAGAGTGAGAAATGTTTGCTATACTTCTCTGACACACTCTGGTATTGGAAGCTCACTTTATGTGCTTCCCACATTTCAAACACTCTGCTCTTCCTTTTTCTGAAGAATTATTTTATTTGACCACCCTCCATTACATATGCCTGCTTCTTGATGCTTGATGATATTCTTTGGATTTTAGAATGTATCAGTGTACATGTTTTTAAATAAACAGTCTGTTAAATGATTTTCTTTTAATAAAATATGGTTCTTACCTTCTACTTGTCCATTTATGGTGTATTCTTGTTTGTGAACTGCAGCCCACCGTAAATCACCACCATACTTCTGTGGGAGATTCGTGGAGACATTCTGTTAAAATTAATATCAATAATAAGTTTCAATTAAAAAATAAAAATAATGAATTCCATCAAAATTTTCCAATCATATTCTTAAAACTACCTGAATTTCCTATTGTAAAGGCAATTAGACTTAAAAATAAGAGAAGTATGTATTGAAAAACCAAAACATTTGTACAGGGAACTTCACATATGTTATCCAGCTCAAGGTTACCTTTTATCTATTTCTGGCTATTGACTCTGAAAACCAAGAATGGAGGAAAAAGGCAATATAGTCACAGACAAAATATTAATGGGTATGCACATTTCAACAAGGAAGTAACTTCAAAATACCTGATTGTACTTTACAATCCCCACCAAAAATAAGAAGAGTATTTAATATATATACATACATACAATACACCTACTATAATAATTACATAATTAAATATTTAGAATAATTTTAACCTTCGAAATGTTTAGTGTTAAAATAAGATACTTAGCATGATAACAAACATCAGAGTATGTCAAGTTCAGGAAGAACAGCACATTTAACAAGCTGCATCATTTTGGAAACAAGGGCTTGCAAATATCTAAATATTTTTTAATAAAGTTTTTACTGATAGTATAAACGGATCAATAAAATGATGGAGTAGTAAAAAAACATATCTTTATGTCATATTTCAATAAAACCAAGGAAATGTTACACATGTACAAGGTAAAGCAAACAAATATTAGAGATACACAAAGTATATGTAACTCTTTCCCAATTAAAAAGAAAACTGCAAAAAAGAATAGCAAACCTTAATGAAGAGAGAATTATAAGAATATTTATTCATAAAGCATCTAAATGGTGCTGGACACTTATTTGTACATTTTTTCTATACTTAATCATAATTGAGTAGGATGGTGGTTGTCCCATTTCCTGCTTCCTGGTCATTCCAGGATGTTAAGGGTAAAATGAAGAGATGTGATCCACTCATCTCTCCGTCCAGAATGTCCTCCTCCTAGACTTTCACGTGGCTTGCTCATTCCTAGTCATGTGAAAGTGGGCGATGTAAATGTCACCCTCAGAAAGATATTCTCTGACTACAGAATTCTATTCACATTTCCATCCCCATCCTAACTACAAACTACCTCAATATTTTCTAACCAGTCTCTGTTTTCCTTATATGCAGAACTTATAATGACCTATAGCTCTTTGTTGTTTACTTATTTTTCTCTTCCTACCCCTATAGAATATTCCCTCATCTTGTATATTCAGTGTCTTACTTCCCAGCATGTAGTTGGTACTCAATAACAGACATTTAATCAACGTCAAAACATATAAAATCCCATCAGGAAGGTCTCAAGCATCAAATCACTATATTCCCACAGGACATCTCTGGTAATAGTCTGCTGGGAAACTGAACATAACCAAAATTAGGAATCCATATGCTTGCTATAACTTCCATTCTTTTCTTAGGACTACTGCCTTCTGGTTTGCAAAAAGTACCTTCAGCATTCATTAAGTTAGTGAATATCAGTGTAATCATTTGGTCCCTCATTTGTATAAACACTCTCTCCAGTTTACAAAATGTTTTTATGTTTCTTACCACATTTGTTCATTGCGCGTACTTAAGGAATAGATGTTAGTACCATATTTATGAAGAAGGTCACTGATATCTGAATAGGATAAATCATTCATTTTTTTCAAGATTGCATGGCTACTAAGCGACAGCACCAGGACACTAACATGTCTTCTGGCTTCCACTCAGTGCTGGTACCACTGTGCAGCAGCTGTTCTATCATCAGACCCTTCCTATATCTTTCCACAGTTGTCACTTCAATGTACACTGTCATTATATTATGCTGACACTAGTACAAACATGGATGCCACAAAAATATCCAATGGCTTCTATTTTTAAAAATGAATTCTACTTATTAAAACACCACTAAACTGAACTGTTGTTACTATAGTCCTACATATTTACTGTTCCCATACTTTTCCTTGTCTGGAAATGTTGTTTGCAGATCTATACTTAACAACCCAATTATACGAACACCTTCAAGTTGCAGATATTATCTTTTTAAGTTCCACGTTGGAAAAGACAATCGTTCAAACAGTTTCTCTCTGAGTATCATTAGGACTTTTACACACCCACATATAACATAGAATGATTCATTTGATCATAAGTTGACCTGGAATAATTCTTTTGTTGTAGAAAAACCTAAGTTGAGAACCCAAACTGATTCCTTTTCTAAGCTTTATTTTGTTGCACTATACTATAGTAGCTTCTTAAATGAATCCCACAGGTGAGAAGAATTGTACTATGCAATAACCAATTTGTTAATTGTGAGCTGAAAATACAAGAAACTAACTCTTTACGGGCATAAACAGAGGTGAGAACATAAAGTCTAAACATTTCCTTTTAGGTTCTAACATCATTTGATACTTATATTTTAAAATAACGAGAACAATAGACAGTACCTCCAAATCCTGAGGTGATTCTGCATCTTCATTTTTTCCAGGCTTTAATGCAGACATCTTGTCTATAAAATGGTATTCACAGATACACTCATGAGAACATTTTTATCGTACATTTTAAATACATATACAAGTCTATCACCATTCATTTTTATCTCAATAAAATAAAACTAATAGCAAAAATAATTTCAAGGTTGAACCAGTTTTAGGAAGAAAAAAGTAGACAGTATCAAGAAAGACAGCAAAAGAAATATATTTAAAAGAAATGGATAATATATTTGGGTCTGCATACTTTAAATGTTTTTTTTTGTGTGTGTGTGATGGCATTTAAGGATTAAAGAGTATCATAGATATTCACTAACTTACCACTTCTGTTATTTTTGTGCACATAAATAAAATTGACATTACTTTTTGCTCTCACGGAGCATGTTCAATAATACCAATACCATTTTCCTTTTGTCCAGATGCTGGCTTTGTTGCTCCTTCCTATTTAAAAAAAAAAAAAATCCCAACTTCAGAAAACATTGCATTTATTCCCTCATTCACTCACTCAATTAGTCTATAAGACAATGAACGTTACTCTGTCTATCAAATCACAGGCACTATTCTGGCAGAAGCTGATAATATAAAAAAACGGTGGATTTTGCCCTAGATTCAAGAGGAGTTTGAGATGTATGAAAGAGAGATGGAAAAGAATAATTCACTGATTCTACAATTAAAGTGAATAAAGGACAGTAAGGGCACAAAGGAGAGAGCAGTGAGTTCTGCCTGGGAAGATCAGGAAATACTGCAAAGATATATGGCCACATTGTGAAAGATAGAAAAAGTGCTGAGAATGGGTGTGAAGCATTTCAAGACAGGGCAATGTGAGAAAAAGGATGAGTATTTGTAAAGTATATGAAAATGGTAGAATTAAATAATGAAATTCTATACAGAACTCAGAAATTTTGAAAATGAGAATAAGAGGAGGAAAAATACGGTTCAATTTTTTCAACTATACTTTTAAAAATTTGAAGAATGTGAGATATAATAGTACTAATATATGAAAATATTTATTTCTGGAATATTATCATAACATACATTTTTAAATTGAATAAAAAGATTTAATTCTAAAGTACCAATTAAAGATGCTGCAAGAAGACTATTTTTTAAATTAATCTTAAGTTCCATCTGGATCTCTCCCTTGACCCAGTAATCATTCAGCAAGAGATTGTTTAATTTCCATGACCTTGTGAAGCAGTGTTTCTGTTGGAATTGATCTCTAGTTTTATACCACTATGATCTGACAAGATACATGGTACAATTTCTATGTTTTTAAATTTGTTGAGGTCTGATTTGTGGCCTAGGATTTGATCAACTTTGGAGAAAGTTCCATGAGATGATGAGAAGAATGTGTATTCAGCTTTATTTGGGTGGAATATTCTGTAGATGTGTGTTAGACCCATTCGTTCTAGACCTTTGTTTAAGTCCATGATTTCTTTGCTTAATTTTTGTTTGGGAATCTGTCCAATTCAGTCAGTGGGGTACTGAAATCCCCTCCTAATATGGAATTACTGTTTATCATGCTATTTAGATCAAACAGGGTTTGCTTTATGTATCTGGGTGCTCCTGTGTTCGGTGCATAAATATTAAGAATTGTTAAGCCTTCTTGTTGGATTTTTCCTTTCACCATGATTTTGTGACCATCTTTGTCTTTCTTTAGTCTTGCTATTTTAAAATTTATGCTGTCTGAAATCAGAATCACCATGGCCTCTCTCTTTTGGTTTCCATTTGCTTGGAAGTTTGTTTTCCAGCCCATGACTTTGGGTCTGAAAGTATCTTCAAACTTTACTACAAGGCTATAGTAACCAAAACACCATGGTATAGGCACAAGAATACAGATATAGAATTTTGGAGTAGGACAGAGATCCCAGACATAAAACCATCCTCATATTGTCATCAAATCTTCAACAAAGCAGACAAAAGCATACATATGGGAAAAGAATCTCTATTCAACAAGTTGTGCTGGGAAAACTGGATGTCCATGTGTAGAAGATTTAAACTGCATCCCCACCTCTCACCTCTCACAAAAATCAACATACGATGGATAACGGACTCAAACCTGAGGCACGAAACCTTAAGAATTCTGGAAGAAAATGTTGGGAAGAGTCTTTTAGACATCCACCTAGGCAAAGAATTTATGAAGAAGACCCCCAAAGCAATCAGAGCAGCAACAAAAATAAACAAATGGGACCTGATCAAATTACAAAGCTTCTGCACAGCCAAGGAAACTATCATTACAGCAAACAGACAAACTGCAGAATGGGAGAAAATATTTGCTTTCTACACATCTGATAAAGGGCTGATAACAAGAATCTATATAGAACTTAAGAAAATCAACAAGAAAAAGTCAAATAGCCCCATCAATAAATGTACAAAGGACATGAACAGCAACTTTTCAAAAGAAGACAGATTAATGGCCACCAAACATATAAAAAAGTGCTCAACATCTCTAATCATTAGGGAAATGCAAATCAGAACTACAATGTGACATCACCTAACTCCAGTGAGAATGGCCTCTATTAAAAAGTCCCAAAATAACAAATGCTGGCATGGATACGAGAGATTGCGACACTCTTATACTGCTGGTGGGACTACAAATTAGTACAACCCATGTGGAAAGTAATTTGGAGATACCTCAAAGAGCTAAAAATAGAGATATCATTTGATCCCGCAATCCCACTACTAGGCATCTATCCAAAGGAAGAGAATAAAGACATTTGCAATCAAATGTTTATAGCAGCACAATTCACTTTTCCAAAGCTATGGAAACAACCCAAGTGCCCATCAATACATGAGTGGATTAATAAAATGATATATGTATACCGTGGAATAATACTCAACTACAAAAAAGAACAGTGATCTAGTACTTCTTATGTGATCCTAGATAGAGATTGAGACCATCCTTTTAAGTAAGGTATCAGAAGGATGAAAAAACATGCACCACATATACTCACTATCAAATTGGTACTAACTGATAAACACTAAGGTGCTCATAGGGTAGTAATACTCACTGGGTGCTGGTCAAGTTGGGGGGTGGAGGACTGAGGGGAGTAAACCCACAGTTAATGGAAATGGGGAACACTGTATGTGGGAAGGACACTCTTATAGCCCTAGCTAGGGTGAGGCAAACAATATTTCATGTAACCAAAATGTTTGCACCCCCAAAATTTCCTGAATTAAAAAAATTAAAATAAAAAAAGGAATGACACTAAAAAAAATAAAATTAATCTTAAAATTTTAAACTGTAGAAGAGAAATGCTTATGTGATGCAGAATTATGATGTATTTCTAAGTACTATGATCATGTAAGAAAGAAACATAAAGCCCTCCATTAAATTTCACCTTGTTTTCTTACTCCCATGTAAGCAACATACTCATAGCTCTAATTTCCTATTTCCATCATATAGGACGGTAGTTAAAAATTGGAGAGAGCATCTACTATAAAGAACATAAAGCTATGATTACCCGAATTGAAGATTTAAGAATCTTTAAATACATCTACAATTGTCAAACAGGCCCCAATATTCACATAAGGAGTGGAGAGAGGACTACAAAATCAAGTCTACAGGCTTTCTGAGTTTTGCAGATGAACAAATTTATGTGCAAGATATAACAACTATGAATACTAAACTTAATAAATCTTCCTGAGAATAATATAAAATGTTCCCAATGCTAGAAATATTTTTTAAAAGTAAACAACCATCTTCCAGAGATGAATGTGTATACTCTGTTGACAGTCACCCCTTCTTTATAATGCTATGACAATAAGTAGTTTATTCTAGGGAACAATAATCAATTATGATTGCATTCATGTGATGTATACATATGTGTGTCTGTTATATGTAGAAATTATTGGCACAAGATAAATAACATGTCCAGAAGTAAACAATTGTAGCATTTATTTCTTCAAGAGGGTTGCAGCTCAAAATTTGTATTCTTATTTAATGAATACTGATTAAGAACCTCCCTTATATAACCTGAAATTTTAAAAAAGATCAAATAAAATGTTTATTCCTTTCTCTATTTTCAAACAGATCTAAAATGATTGTCAACATTATACCAAACAGTAATACAAATTATTTAAGTAAGTTATGGATAAGCAAAAGATAAGTTATAAACCTTAAAGAAGAAATGAAAGAGTCAAAAATTAATAATTCATAATATCAGATATGGCCTGAAATATATTTCACTTGGCATTATCCAGGAACATAGGTTTTACTCGATTAAATATATTACTTTAATAATTTACTAGATTAAATGTATTACCTTAATAATTTTTTAAAAATGAGGATTCATTTTTTTCCTTTTTACATAGTTTTTATTTGAGCATAATAGATGTACAAATTTTGAAGGGACATAAATTTTGATACATTTCTAGAATCTTATCAGTGTACTTGAGATATGCATCATGTTAAATAGTATCTGTTCTTTATGGCAGAATCATTTGAATTATTCTCTTATAGCTAGTTTTAAATGTACAATATATTAATTATAGCCACCCTTAACTTTTCGGTTTGTTTTTCATTAAAGCAATCTATAAGTTTTTAAAAGAATATCAGCCTCTTTTTCATTGCCTGTCTTTTCTTGATTTGCATGAAAACAATTTCTAACATACCTTACGATACAGAGTTCCCACTCTCATTTATCTCCACTATTTCTGTTATCTTTTCATAATAATTTGTGTGATCTTGACTCTCTTAATCAAACTTTGTATTTATCTTGCCCTTCTTCCATGAATTCTTACCCATCATCCCCCTCTTCATTTCCACATTTCTGAGCTGCTCTTTTGGGTTGCTTTCTAATTCTTTCCTTCTACAATTTCTAACCTAAGAATTGTTTACTCCCCTCAACTTTTACAAATCTCAATCCTGTCCATCCTTCCTTTTGTTATTACATTTGTTTTCTATTATGGCCTTGAGGAGGTCCATTTCTTTACAGTATTTTTGTCAGCATTATGAGGATGGGGGAGGGGTACATAAATATATGGGGGAGAAAAGTTTTCAAATAATAACTTACCTTTGTAAGACCACAGTTTTCCAATGACCCGGAGGAAGGTTTCCGCTGAGGCTCAGGTGGTGGAAAGGAAGGATTTAAAAAGCCCTGGACTTTGCCTGATGTTGTGGGAAAGCATTCAAACACATCTTCCTTTGGATGATCGGAAATCTTGTCCTCAAACATGTTTCCCTTACCTGTTCTCACAGTAGCATATTTTGCTTCTACTACAGTAAAAAGAAAGTAAATAATATATAAAGATATTTGTAATGAAGAATCAGTGGATAACACAAAAATAGGCAATCTTTAAAGAGCTTACAATTTTTCCTGGATTGCTGAGAAGCAGTAGTTAAGTTGGTTAAGTTTGGTTCAGAAACATCCTAGAACAAAAAACAATAGCTTTAAGGATAACAAGTATCAAAGTGGTAAAATAATTATAATATTCACCATTACCATATGACCTAATGCAAAGAAAAGAGGTTTTGGAGTAGATTCAACCTCAATTCTGTCATTTACTAATTTACATCTTCTCATGGGGTGAAGATTATGAGAGATGGTACAGATGTCCTAAGAATGTTACTCCCTTTGCCCATAATCGATTATTCTACAAATGCTATAATATCCATTAGATTATATTCTTAGCCAAAATAGCCTGAGACAAAAATGGACCTAGTCAGCTTACAGGATTATTAAAGTAACTATCATTAAGATACTTAAATTAATCAATTTTGTGTTACATTGTGAAATGTGTTTGCATGATTTACATTTGGATTAACTATCTCTTGCCAGGGAAAATGGGAGAGTTTAGGTTTTAGTAATAACTTATTTTAATGGGTTGGCTTTGCAAATATTATCAATCACTTCTATTATGTTTGTCAAAATTCTAAAGATAAATTATTGTATAGATTCAGGTTCTCCCAAGAAAGACAGAAAACAATAATAAACCTTGTGGGGCAATCACTGAAGAATGAAAGCCACAAAGAGCTACTCAGTAGAAAGCTTTCACTAAATACGATGACAATGAAGACAAAGAGGCACTGACAGGGTACACACTGAGGAAATGCATTCTGCAAGGAAATATTTAGATTGGGGAAAAGCATTTTTGCAAGGTGGAAGAGGAGGATGAAACAAACAAACAAAAAGAGACATGACCACTCCACCTAATATGTGATTAAACCATGGAAGAAAAGGAAAAATATTCTGTATGATAAGGTACATGGAGAAATATGAGAATAAAACAGAGACTTTAGTTTACAGTATATCCATGATAAAACTGATAATTGATTAATATTTACTCTACAATTTACTTTCCTATATTCTTCTATAGGAAAGAATTTAATTTAATTACCATAAAACAATAAATTATTGAAACATAATCATCTTCCACTATGTGGAAGCTGTGACACTATTGCTACAGAGATAAAAAAATCAGAAAAAGAAATATTCCATCTCTTTTGTACTTGGAGAAAAAATTGGTAATTAGAATTATAAAGATTCATGTATTGCTTAAAAAGACATTTTTTAATAGAACTTCGGTTGAAGATAAGGAACACTTAAGAAATTTTAATCTGAAATCCTAATCTAAACTTCTAGTTGGATGATACTAGAAAAGATACCATAATTCTCTTTCCTACTTATGATATGTTGCTAATTTGTTCATTTTTATGAAATATTTTCTCATAATAACTCTCCTGAAGTTATACATTCTAATTACTAAAGGGGAACATAAATTTAAATTATATTTTAAAAATTCAATAGATTTAATTATTAATTATATTATGGATATTGTTACTTTTAACATTTCATTATAACCTTAATATTCTAACATTTCTTTCCACTAAAATTCATTTATCTATTCATTTATTCCCATTGAAATATATTAAAATGCTTTATACATGCCAGATTACATTCTCCGTACTCTAACACACACACAAATATGTTTCCTAACCTGTAGTAACTCATAGTAATACAGGAGTCATAAAATTATTATTTAAATAACTAGGAAAAACATGGAGTGGATATAGCTTAGATGGCTGAGTAGAGACATCAGAAGCCAGATCATCTCAGAAAGAAGAGAAAGTTTCAGATGAAATGCTAGCCCAGGTGTAATTCTGAAGAAAGAGTGCCAGAATCTGCCAGAGACACCAAGGAAAGAAGTCACAGGAAATAACAAGAAGGAACAAGATTTTAGAAGAAATGAACCCCCAGGGAATTAGTGGCCCCATGGAGAAGGTAGGTGGGTGTGTTTGATTTTCCTCCTTTCACACCTCTGGCAGTCCTAAGGCTCCAAACTATTGAGTAGACACTGTAGCCTCATAGGCCCAGCACTGCTGCCCTCAGTGAACTGAGAGCTTCTTGACAATACAGCACCAGGCTTCTAGCCCACTGGTTATCACTCACGCTTACCACAGACCCAAGTTGAGGCAGCAGTTGTCATACTGCTTTTCCAGCTATTGTGTGCCTTTGCCCTGCCCAGGGGAATTCAGCATTTTACATTTCTTGACCCTGGAACCCACACAAATATTCTCTAATGCTCAGTCAGATTGCAGTAGCCACAGGGCACTGGTAGGTCTTAGGGGAACTGTGTGATCCCAGAGCTTGGACATACACGGTGGGCTCCCTTCAAGTAAGAAGAGAGTGCATCCCCTGCAGGGTACACCTTGGGAAAAAGAAGACCAGAGTGCCAGCTCTCCTCCATTCAGACTCTTCTCCCCTGACTCACAGCACTGGACCTGCTCTACAGAAAATGCCCAAAAGTGCTCTAAAAATCACAGTGCAGTCAAACTCTACAGTGTAAAAATAAGTAGAAGTTAAAACTCACAATTCTTACAAAATAGTAAATTAAGTGAGAATACAAAGCTACCGGTAAAAATCAACAAGACTGAAACAGTATTTCACTAATCAATATTAACATTCAATGTAAACCTTCTAAATATCCCGCTGAAACGTATCAATTCGTGGCATGGATAAAAAAAACAAAACCCAAAAATATCATGTCTCAAAAAACTACATTTAATTCATAAAGATTCTCACAGAATCAACGTGAAGGTCTGGAAAAAATATTCGATGCAAATGGATATAAAAAGCAAGCAAGAGTAGTTAATTTTATACCAGGTAAAATAGACTCTAAAGCAACAATAATGACAATACCAAGATGGCTATTATATAATGATTAAGAAATCAATTCAATAAGAAGATTTAACTAATCTAAATATATATGTACTTAACACCAGAGCTCCCCAATTCATAAAACAAATGCTACTACAGCCAGGAAAAGAAATCAATAGGGGCATAATTATACTGGGGGACCCTAACACTCTACTGACAGAACTAGATGAATCACTGAGGCAGAAAATCAACAAGGAAACAATGGATTTAAGATGGTAGAACACATGCACCTAAGAGACATTCGCAGAATATACTGCCAAAAAAACTGCAGAATGCACATTCTTCTCATCAGCACATGGAACATTCTCCAAGACAGAACTTATTCTAAACCACAAAACACATCTCAGAAAAGCTTTAAAAAATCAAGATCATATCATGTATTTATTGTCTCATACTACAGTGGAATAAAATGAGAAACAATTCCAAGAGGAACTCTCAAAATTGTACAAATATATAGAAATTAAACCACTTCCTGTGAAATGATCTTTGGGACAAAGATGAAAACACGACAGAAATGAAAAAATATTTTTCGATTGAATGACAATGGCAACAAAAGCTATAAAATTTTCTAAAATGCAGAAAACGTAGTAACAAGAGGGAAGTTTATAAGAGCACAAAATATCTACATGAGGAAGACAACAAATTAATAACCCAATATCACACCGCAGGAAACTAGAAAAAATGAAAACAAACCAATGCCAAATCTAGCAGGAGACAAGAAATAACAAATAGCCAAGCAAAACTAAACAAAAGTAAAACCAAAAAGAAAATACAAAATGTCAATGAAATGCAAAATTCGTTCTTTGAAAAGATATAACCATTGACAGACCATGAGCCAGATTAGTCAAGAAAAGAGATGATTCAAATAAACTCAATCCAAAATGGAAAATGAGACGTATTTTAAAACAAAATCTGAGATTACTACAAACACCTCTATGCACACCAACTAGAACATCTAGAGGAAGTGGACACATTTTTTGGAAAAATGCAAAGTCCCCTGCTTGAATCAGGATAAAATAGAAATCCTGGATGGACCAATAATGAGTAATAACATTGAGTCATTAACAAGAAAACTCCCATGGAAAAAAAAAAAAAAAGCCTAGGCTGAGATGGATTCACAGGTATATTTTACAAGAGCTACAGAAAAGAACTTGTACTATTCTACAGAAATTGTGCTACAACAAGGAGGGAATCTTCCCTTACTCACCTGTCAAAACCAATATCATCCTGATAACAGAGCCAGGTAAGGACACAACAACAAAAAAAGAAAACTATAGGCCAATGTCCTTGATGAAAATAGATTTAAAAATTCCTCAAAAACAAACAAACAAACAAGCAAAACCTAGCAAAAAACACTTCAACAATATAATTCACCATGATCAAGTGGGTTTCACCTGAAAGAGGCAAATGTGGTTCAACATACAAAAGTCCATAACTGTAATTCACCACATGAAAAGAATTAAAAACAAAACCAAAGCCTAATCTCAATACATGCAGAAAAAACATCCAACAAAATCCAATACCCCTTTCATGACAAAAACCCCCAAGACACTAGGCATAGGAAGAACATGCCTCAGAATAGTGAAAACCATATATAAAACACTCACTGCCAACATCATACTGAATGGGGGACATCTGAAAGCATTCCCTTGAAGAATTGGAACGGACAAGGATGCCCACTTTCACCACTTCAATTTAAGACACCACTGGAAGTCCTAGCCAGAACAATGAGGAAAAAGTGAGATAAAGCGCATACAAATTAGAAAAAATTGAAGTCGAACTATCCTTCTGGGTTCAGGATATGATCTTATACAAAGAAAAACATAAAGACACCTCCAAGACATTCCTGAAATAGATAAATAAATTCAGTAAAGTCTCAGGTTACAAATTCCATGTATACACATCACTAGCATTTCTATGCATTAACAACAAACAAGGTAAGAATAATATCAGCAACACAATCTCATTTATAACAGCTTCCAAATAAACAAATAAATAAATAAATTATCTGGGAATATACTTAACCAAGATTGTGAATCATCTCCACAAGAAGAACTACAAAATACTACTTTAAAAATGTCCTAGATGATACAAAAAATTGGGAAAGTATCTCAGGATTATGGATTAGAAGAATAAATGTTGTGAAAATGGCCACATTGGCAAAGTAATCTACGGATGCAATGCAATTTATACCAAAACACCCATGTCACTTTTTTCACAGAATTAGAAAAAACAAACCAAAAAAATCATATGATACCAGAAAAGAGTACGAACAGCCAAAGCAATGTTAAGGAAAAAAGAAATCAGGTGGCATCGCATTACATGATGTTAATTTACACTATAAGGCAATATTAACCAATAAATCACACTACTAAAATAAAAGTAGATACATACACCAATAGAACAAAATAGAGAACCCAGGAATAAAGCCAAATACCTACAACCAACTGATCATTCACCAAGCAGACAAAACCATAGATTAGGGAAAGGAAACCCTATTCAATAAATAGTGCTAGGAAAATTGGATATTCATATACAGAAGAAAAAAACTTGATTTCAATCTCTCACCATATACAAAAATTAAATCAAGATGGATTTAAGACTTAAATGTAAGACCTGAAACCATAAAAAAAAATTTAGAAAAAAAATACTAGAAAAAACTATCCTCAACATAGGGTTAGGTAAAGAATTCATGTCTATGACCCAAAAAGCAAATACAATACAATCAAAAATAAATAAATTGAAATTAAGTTAACTAAAATGCTTTTACATAGCAAAAGATGTAATCAACAGGGTAAAAAACCTACAGAAAGTATGCACAAGCTCCGTATCTGAAAAAGGCCTAATACCCAGAATCTATAAATAACTCAAATCAACACGAAAAAAGAAACAAAACCATCAAAAGTAGGCAAAATAAATGAACATTTTTCCAAAGAAAAGAAACAAATGACTAATAAACATATGAAAACATATCACTATTCATTGTACATCACTATTCATGAGAGAAATGCAAATCGAAACCACAATGCGATACCACCTTACCCCTGTCAGAATAGTTGTTATTAAAAAGTCAAAACCAATAGATGCTAGTGGGGATGTGGTGAAAAGAAGAGGCTTATACACTTTTGGTAGGAGAATAAATTACAACAATCTCTATGGAAACTATATGGAGATTTCTCAAAGAACTAAAAGTAGACATACCATTGGATTCATCAATATCACAACTGGTGATCTACCCAAAGGAAAAGAAGTCATATTATAAAAAGGACACCTGTAGGAGATCTGAGAAGAGCAAGATGACCAAACAGAAACCTGCAACAATCATCCCTCCACATGAACACCAAATTCAACAACTAGACATGCAAGGAAGCACCTTCAGGAAAACCAAAAATCACGTGAGTGATCTCAGTACCAGGTTTCACATTCAATCAATGAAAGAGGCATTGACTGGGGCAGTAAAGAGCCTTGCACACTATCCCTCCTCCATCCACAGGCAGTGCCACACCAGCACATCAAGCAAAGAGAATACATTTCCCTGAGTCAGAGAGAATGAAGTGATTGTGGGACTTTGTATTGAATTTCTGAGGAACATAGCACAGGTCAGAATACTGCCAGTGCCCACAGAGGGAGCATTTGGACCCACCCAGCCAAAGAGAAATTCTCTGTCCTGAAACCTTAGTTCCGGCTACGTCCATCAACTGGCTGAGAAAAAGCAGCCTGGGGCCTGAAATACATTCGTAAGGCAGTGATTTCACAAAGGACACCATCCTTGGGTAGTTCCTGTGCCTGTGCTGGCTCCGATCCAGTGGGCTTGAGGTACACATGACCCAGAGATACACTAATGGTGGTGGCCAAGACAGTGCTTATGTCACCCTTCCCACAAACACCGGCAGTGCAGCTCAGGGAGAGTCTTCTTCCATTTGAGGAAAGGAAAGGAAAAAATTCAGAAGACTTTGTTTTGCAACTTGTATGCCAACAGCAAAATAAAGTACATAGCAGACTCCTAAGGCCCTGGATTTAAGAACATAGTCCATGAATTACACTCCTAGAATCACCTTGAGCCAGAAAGATGCGCTCTGCTATTAAAGGAAAGACCCAGTCCTGGCAGGATTCACAACTTGCTGACTAAAGAGCCCTTGGGCTAGCATAAACATCAGAGGGAGCCAGGCATCAGTCACCAAGGGCTTTTGTTGAGATTGGCTGGGTTCCAGTGTGACCTAAGCAAAGTCTTAGCTATGGTGACCATGAGGGAGTGCCCATATTGCTCCTCCCCCAACTCCACCAACTCAATACACAGAGTGAGGAAAGAGAATGAGAAATTTTCCTTGTAATCCAGGAAATTCTCCTATATCATTCCCAACTCCACCAAGCCAGTACTACAAGGATCTAGCAATCGTCATATCATTACTGGACGTGGGGTTCCCCCTGTGCTGATTCACCTGTAGTAACCAACAAGTTACTTAACAACACTCAATTTCCTTTGAATATCTGGAAAGCCTTCCCAAGAAGGTCATGTTAAATGGAGCCCAGATCAAGAAGTTTAAAATAAATAACTGCAAGATGGTGAACCAGAGGCACCACTAGCCAGAGCATCTCTGTAAGAAGGAGGAGCTTTAGATGAAAGAGAAAGAACAAACAGACAAACGAACACAGATTGAGTGACAGTCTAAAGGAAGGGTTCCTGAACCTACAGGAGACTCCACAGGAAGAGGCTGCAAAACACAACTGGAAGGAGAATGGCATCAGTGGGGATTAAGCCATGAGAGGCTTGGAAACCTACAAGAAGGGTAGGTGGAGGAGGAGTTAACATCCCCCTCCCTCACATCTCAGACTGTCGGTGGGCTCCAGAGCTGCTGGAGCATCCTTCTGCCCACCTAAGCCCAGAGAATGTTGCCACCAGTGAGAAAGGAGCTTCCTAAAAACAGGAAACCAGGCTCCCAGCCTCCCAGGACACCTCCCGCCCTGCTGGGAGTCAGCTATTCTCCAAGAAATACAGGTTCCAAGCAGGATCCTTGCAAGACATTTGGAAATAATAGAGATAGAGACAAAGTGTAGTTTAAAATGATGGGGGAGGCAGAGGTCCTCCAGCATTGCCGTGAGCCAAGAGTCACTGAGTGAAATCCTGCATCAGTATTTATTGGCACAGCAATTAGCTGTTAGCGGTTACAGATTTATGTGTACAGATCATTCATTTAGGTTTAAAGGCTCCCCAAAGGTTTCAAGAGATCCTTTAATTAATTATATCTACGTGAGCAAATGGTTACAAAATTTTTCTCAGATAAACTTCTTAAGCACTAAGTTAAGAATAGACCTAGCTGAGTATACAAGTTAAAGATAAAATTACCAATTAGCAATAAAGCTAAAACAGAAATATAGAGACCATGTATTTCTTTATCTAGTTTGTCATTAACTGAGACATGTGGTCAAGAGCGAAGCAGGAACTGTCCATGAGGCTAATTAGCTTTAGCTACAGGTGCCTGCTGGGCTGGCATCCTTTGATCAATTCCTTAACCTGTGACCCTATGCCAAGCTCCGTCTTACACAAGCTCCAGGTGCTGGCCTGCAGGCCTCGAGACAGGCATAGCCTTGCAGTCGCCCCTGGTCAGTGGAATGCCTCCCCTGTTGCTAAGCAGCTTCTGGTATGTGAACTAATATGCTCAGTTTCCTTCAAGCAAAGCCCTGAAAAACTCCTGCAACTTTCCATGTCTCTTAATTCTGTATTCCAACAACACCCCACAAATCTGAGCTGGACAGCAGGTATCATATTTCTTCTCTACCATCAGACACCTTTGTCCTCCCTAGGGGGCTTCAACCCCTCAGGTTCCATATTACTCACCCCCACATAGACATTGCTCAACTTTGTCCCAGACTACAGGAGCCACAGGGGTCCTGTGGGTCCCAGGTGATCTGCATGAATCTGCAACCCCATCATTCTGGACAGACTGCCTCCTGGAGAGAGGGCTGGAGATGACCACAGTGGATTTTCCTCCAGCCAAACTCTTCTTCTCTCCTTTCCCTCCCCAACCCATCGCTGCCAAGAGAAACAATTGGGCGACCACATGGAGGCCTCTACAGGAAACAGGGTGCACATTTTTCCTTATTGGTCCTGCAGTAGACAGAGGGGTAACACAGACCATGAGCTCCCTGTCTGCCAGCCATCCCTGGTGATATTTCCCCAGCAACTCCAGCAAAGCACGGAACTACCAAAGGTGGGGGGACATAGAATCAGCTTGGGTACCCCATGGATGACTTGTGAACAGCATCCACATCCCTGGTATGGTCAAGAACTGGATCCCAGGGATGGGCCCACACGCCAGATCATGTATGCCCAGGTCTCAATCGTATTGCCCGGAGGCACAGAAGAAATATTTGTGAATAAGTGTCATGAGGCCGGGCGCGGTGGCTCACGCCTGTAATCCTAGCCCTCTGGGAGGCCGAGGCGGGTGGATCGCTCGAGGTCAGGAGTTCGAGACCAGCCTGAGCAAGAGCGAGACCCCGTCTCTACTAAAAATAGAAATAAACTATCTGGACAACTAAAAATATATATAGAAAAAATTAGCCGGGCATGGTGGCACATGCCTGTAGTCCCAGCTACTCGGGAGGCTGAGGCAGTAGGATCGCTTAAGCCCAGGAGTTTGAGGTTGCTGTGAGCTAGGCTGACGCCACGGCACTCACTCTAGCCCGGGCAACACAGTGACACTCTGTCTCAAAAAAAAAAAAAAAAAAAAAAAGTGTCATGAAATGTGGGTGCCTGCAGGGACAGACAAAGAGGAGAGTGCAGTGGGGGTCCTAGATGTAGTGTGCTCTAAGGCCAACCCTTCTTACATGGGAGGACCGCACTTCTAGCTGAGGCCAGGATTCTGGGAAGGAAACATCCTGGCTTGCACAACAGTTGTAGGGGACCTTGGCTGGTTTGAGGGCCTAATGGCAGAGGCCTGGGAGAAACCATGTAATAAAGGAGGGTGGAAAGGAGTGAGGCATGCTCTAGACTGCCAGATTGAGGGACTCAGATAGCACTGCCTCCTCACACAGACTTTCTGGTTGAATGGGGCTACTTCAGCCCCTCCCTGGCAGCTTTGTCCAGAGGTAGGGAGCAGATCTTCAACCCCTGTTAATAGCATTTTTCATATTGATGGCAAGTTCACCACCCAAGCCAAACATGCCCAGCCTCAGTCCCCCACCCACAACTGCTGTGGTGGAAAGTAAGGGCACACTTGGAAGTCCCAGGGTTCATCCAACCACTGGGGGCCAGAGAGTGCTTTTCTTGAGGGACTAGACCTGGGCACATGACCCCCCCAAAAAAGCATTGCAGCTTGTTCCTTCTGGCAAGCACCAATTACTAACAGTGAAGTCAATTTGTACATCTTTTTACTGCATTTACTGACTCATCATATGGGCTGTAATTGATGCTCACCTCCAAGCACCACCTACTGGTTCAGAGAATAAACTGGGCATGTCATTCTCTAAACAAAAGAAAATCCAAAAGTAAGAAGCAATACCTGCTCCAGATGAGAAGGAATATGAGACAGAACTCCAGAAGTATGAAGAATCAAAGCAAAAGGACACCCCCAAAAGGGGACACCACATCTCTGGCAATGGGTAACAACCAAAACCAGAATATTGAAATGACACATAAAGAATTTTGAACATGGATTAAAAGGAAGCTCAATGAAATACAGGATAACAAGGAAACCCAACACAAAGAAAGGACCAAAACAATGCAAAAAATGAATAAAAAAACACCAAACAGACTGAAATATTAAAGGAAAAAATCAAACAGAATTTCTGGAAATGAAAAAATCATTCAAGGAATTACAAAACACAGTGGAAGACCTTAAGAATAGGTTAGATCAGGCAGAGGAAAGATTCTCAGTACTTGAAGACAACACTTGTTAATTGAACAAGTCAGTCAAGAGATAGAGCAGATAAGCAAGAGGAACAAGCAAAGCCTACAAGAAATATGGGATTCTGTAAAAGGCCTAACATAAGAGTCATAGGAGTCCTTGGGGAGAAAGCCAAAGTAGCTGACTAGAGAAAAAGCTTGCTGGACCATCCCAGGAGAACAGTTGAGGATTGGACTGAGGAGAGCAGAGAGTGATTATCGCTTGGAAGTAGACTTCAGGGATAGATATCACTGGAGTCCAGGAACACCACCAAGAAGAACTGAGCTACTGAGAGAGGAAGATAGAAGGGAGTTATTGGCATGAACTACTTCCAGGGAGTCCTGGAGCCCAGGGAAATGGTAAGGGTTTTGTTTTCCCCTCCCCCACCCAGAGGCCTCAGGGCAGCAATGAGATGCAGGGTTCTCATCCATTAGGGGAGGGCCAGAAGGACAAGGGAGTTGGCATCTCTGCATCCAGATGCCATCTCCTCTGCACTCCCCGACTCCTGGCATCACAGGAAGTAATTTTGGCTCAAGCAACTCCTAGCCATGTGGCTGCACCCACCCCATAGTAACCACCAAAGCACCTTGTACTGAGTGACTTGGTTCCACACAACAACACACTCCCAGCTGAGCCTGCCTTGAGCCAGAGAAGCGCACTCCCAGAACCCATGCCAAGCTGAGCCTGCCTGGGTCAGCAGAGCTGCCACCAGGGCTCAGAGAGGCAGACAGACAGGTGTCACTCCAAACTTCAGAGTGGTGCAGGAAGTCCACAGCCCCTTCCCCAAACCATAGCAGCCCTGGAGTTCTCTGTGCTCAGTAACATGCTTCAGTGCCAGGGGCACTTTTCCACCCACAGCCCTCAGTTTGTGATCTTGCTGCCTACAGGTGCTTGGTGTGTTCAGCTGCTAATTGTGCAGACAGAAGGGCAGGGGCCATGGGGGAGAGATCCAGTTCTAAGTTCAGGTGGCAAGTGAGAACCCATCCCCATTGGGAGGGTGTGGAGGAGCACAAGAGAGCAGGGTTCTATGGGAGAGCCCCATGCCCCCTTCCCCACTGAGAAGTGCCATATTGGAGTTGGCTGTGCCATTGGGACTCAATTTGCATAAGTACTGGTTCCTATGGAAACCAAATGCCTTAGTGCCACAGGCTGAATCAGAGCAACCATCCCTATCCCCACTCACTTTAATAGAGAGTTAAGCTTGAACCAAAATTTCCTTTAGCTGCCATTATTCTCCCAGTGGGAGCATCACTTTAGTGGTGACTTTGGGGGGTAGAGAGGCCCACCCACCTTGCGTTGGGGTCTAGTGGCAGAAAAGCGAGTACAATTGGAGATCCCCCTATCTGCCAGTGACGTGCAGAGACACATGCCAACAGGCCAGATACACAAACAGTGGGGAAGCTTGAGAGCCCACCTTGGGTGAAGAGGAAACAAAAGTGGACCAATCAGAGGGGAAAGTGACCAGGTTTGTGGATAGGAATGGAAAATCTGGCCAGAGGCCTCAGCAATCACATGAGTAGGCACCTGCCATCAGGAGCAGCCCTCTAATCTTCCAGAGACCACTCTCAACTCTGTATCAGTGGCTCCCCCTAATGGCCAGATAAGCAACCTCTGAGCCCCATGGAAGCCCACACAACCAGGCTATTGCACCCCAGCTGTGATCCATCTTGCTCTTCCCCCTACTAAAGGAGGGAGCAGGGTCCAAGCAACAAATAGAAGCTAACGGCCCTCCCAAAGCTTAAGGCATTCGTATACCCCACCTGGTGGACCAGAGCCTACCATGGGCACAAAGGATTACCTCAGTAACTGGCTCCTCCACACAAACTAAAAGCAATGACAGCAGGAACAACCCCATAGCTAAACACAGTTCCTTCCGTCTCAAGCTAGTAAGGAGCAGTGGATTCGTACCCACAAGTACAGTCCACAAGCTTGAAGCTTAAGCTGGGGGAACAAACTCCCTACACTCCATTGGGAAGAGGTGAAGATGAAGACAACAGGTCAGAGGTAACAACAAAGGTTTCATCAAACTTATGTAGAATGGTTTTCTCTAACCAATTTTCTATTATAAAGTCATATGTAAACCACTGCTAAATTTTAAGAGAAAATACTATACAAAAGGAGATTCAGAGTAGTAAAATTAATTTCACAAGAAACCACTTTACCTTGGTATCGACACTGCTTAAATCATCAATAGTCGGGTAGGTGGACATCCTTTAGAGAAAAAATATACAACAAAAATAAATGAGGTTATCGCCTTAAAATAAAAACATCTACAGGGTTCTATCTAGGTGCACTCACCCAGAAAAAATAAAACAACATGAAAGGTCAGCTATCTAGATATTAAATGATGTTTCTTGATATAATTATTAGTAAAATTTGGTGTCTGTTTTAAGAAATATTCTAGTTACTTACTTCTGTCTCCACCTCTCACAGTCTATGA
Organism: Lemur catta; assembly: GCF_020740605.2. NCBI lineage: Eukaryota > Metazoa > Chordata > Mammalia > Primates > Lemuridae > Lemur > Lemur catta. The sequence continues at coordinate 4,167,133 of NC_059149.1, read as the reverse complement.
AGTAGTCAATGAAGACTTACTTTTAACTTCATAACAGATATCGACCGCCAATATATTAGCAAATCCCAAGTATAATATGTCTTCACAAATTGTCTGTTCACTTAGTGACTGACATGACTTTTGTTACCTGAACTGGAAGAAACCTGATAACCTAAAACAAGGTAGAAAAATATGCTGTCCCTTCTCCATTACATGTCTCTGTTTCAAAGACTAATCTGTGTAACTCAGAAAATCGGGAGGCTTGCTTCTTCAGGAAGGAAAGCACCTAAGAAGGCCCTATATCTCCCCTTTACTCTAAAACCATACAGGTAGTTCCAGGAAACATCTGAAATGTTTGAAGGACAAATGTACAAAAGTAAAAAAAAATTATATGTTGTTATTGGGGATATTCTTCCAAGAAAAAGTACAAAATTAAAAATTATATTACCCGATTATTTTGCCCATACAGGTCATTCCTTATTCAGGTCTATATAAACTAGCAAGCCCTTAAAAACCTTCATAGACACTCAGATACTCAAGGAGAGAGACTACTGGAAAAGGAGAATCCTGGTAGTCATACTTCTATTTCCCAAAGTACTATCTAAGTACCTTCTTATGGGCTCCTGATTCCAGATCCTTCTTCTGGAGGACTCCATGGCAGTCTTCAAACTTTTCATCTTCAGTCTAATACAGCACAGGTTCCTGAAAAATAGGCTCAAATGACCAAGAGCAGAAACCCTCTATTTCCCTCATCCTGATAAGCAGGCTAAATGAGTCTCAGTCATCCTCTCCCAGGATAGGCACATTACCAGCTACCCCAGCTCCATGACTGATTTCCCAGCAAATCTTACCCCGTCTCTACTCTACATGTACATGGGAAAGACATCAGTGAACTGGGAAAAAAGACAGAGGTGAGGGGACACGTGCCATGGGCCACAGACCTATGTAATTCAGCAACCGCTAGCCCCCTAGTACTCAAGGGGCTCTAAGCCACCCCTGTGTAGGTTGGAGTGGAAGTAGATGATACCACATTCCTATCTGCTACAGAGACTCTTCCCAGTGGCTCAAATTCTTTTAACATCTTTTGACAGAAATTTCAAGTTTGCCAGTTCCTCCAATTAAACAAACGAAAACACAGCAACCTGTTCAGAACTCCCTCAAACCTTCTATTTTAATGTGCCTTTCTAGATAAATCCCAACATCCTTTTGATTCATTCATATGATTTCTCTTTATCACACTTGTCAGAAGCCCCAATATTCTGATCTCTTTTCTTAAACCTGTATTTCTCTCCAACCCAGCATTGTTCTTCTTCAAAATTGGCCTTCCAATGCTAATTCCACTCTTATCCACTGCCACTGGGTTCAGCAGCTAATTTCATTCTTATTCTCTTCCTTTGGGTTCCCTAGATCTACTCTCCATTTCTATTATTAAAACACTGACCTACAAAGATGATGAAAAAGGAACAGTACTGGGCTTGAATGAAGAAACACGAGTTCAAATCTCATTTTTGCCTCTGACTATATTCAAATAAATCACTTAAATATCTTGGGTTTCAATCCTTTGTTATTTACCAAAGTAAAAAGTTTCAGGTATGCTATCTAAACAACTACTTGACCAGGATGTTAAACACAGATTAAAGTACCAGAGGATATTTTTATTAGTCCCTAAGATTCCTTAAAATCATGAATTTCTATGTGCTTTGCATTCTCTGTTTAGAAAAGCAGGGAATATTTAACTGGAAGAAAAAAAAAACAATAAAAAACCAAGAAATGCAAAGTAGAAAGTAAAAAAATATTAAGACAAAATTACAGAAAATCATGGGAGAAAAAAAAGATTCTAGAAAAAAAAAAAAACTTTCATGGGATTAGGCAAGGATACCAGCCTAATGGGAAAACTAAACTGGTAAGTCATTAAGTAGAAAAATCAATTAGAAAGAAATTCTAAATAGCTGATAAATAATTAACATAACATAGCCTATATGTAGATAACCTTCACTTAAAGTAAAACAATTCCTCTCTAGGACTTGCCTGGTGTTGCTTATGTAAACCTCTGGTCCTACAACCACAGCAAAGTGAGATCTGTCCTAAAACCTTTGATGTTAAAAGGAAGGACCACTGTCATTCTCAAATACATCAGGACATGCTCTTGGAATAACCAGATTTATAAGAAGAACTCTTGATGAGAATTAATATATAACTAAATCTGACTTTCTAAATTGATCTAATTTGTACCTGTACCTTGATACAATACTGCACAGGTTTCTCTTGATCTATGCTACAGGACAAGCAAACACATTTGGGAGCCAGTCAGGCTGATAATCAAACTATGGGATCATGGAGCAATTAATTAACTTGTTGGAACCACAGTTACTTAATCAGTAAAAAGTAATAGCATGGATTCTTTGAGAAGCAGTTGTGATGACTATAGAAGATATGAAATGTTAAGCACATAATGTGATCTGCAGCCCAGAATAGAACACTGAAAAGTTAGGTTATTTTCTCTGCATTCCCTTAGTTAACATACAATTTTTTAAAATCTGCAAAACCCTACCTGATTGTAGAGTCTTCAGATATTCCATCCACTATTAAAAAAAAAGCAAAGTATTTTTAAATCAACAACAGACAAATATAGAATATTAAAAGCATTGAAGAGTATGGTGTTCTAAGAGATTAACAATGATAACAATAAAATAGAACAATTACATGATAGTCTGTGCTGTTATAAAGCCATGGAAATGTGGTCTCTCAAATTATCTCCTTGTACATACCCTTCTTCTTCTAGTGATATGTGAGATGATACAATGATACAATGCCTACATGTTGAGATGAATTAAGTTGAGTAACATAGCAGTTTTAGGCTACAATTGACGTTCTGACATCAGAAAGATGAGCATCTGCTTTGGATGATCCTGAATCGGGAAGCTGCAATCATATTGATATTTGGATCTTAGGAGCAGAGCATTTTGATGACTATTAGGTGGATAGAACATCGAGTTTGGATACACTGGTCAAGTGAATGATTCAGGTCCTAGACAGGATGGAGTGGGATGGCTGAAGTTTTCAAGATGCTACTTAGAATGGCATGATGAATGGCACCTGCATTAAGTTCAGCTACTCGAGAGGCTGGGGCAAGAGGATCCTTTGAAGGGTTCGAAAATAAGACCAGCCTGAGTGACACAGCAAGACTCCACCTTCACAAAAAATAAATAATTAATGCACACTTTTGTATATGTTTTAGATTTTGGACCAAAATAAGAAAAAGACTCATGCTTTGTTACAAAGGATTCTTTTGGGGTCATACCTGAGGACTATACTAGTATTAATATTATTGACACTATTGGTAGGCAATCAATACATTAGTAACAGTTGCCTCCCCTCCTTTGATTTATCAAATGCAAGGGAGACTGGAATTTTTCAAAATCTGATACCTACAGGTGAACCGCTGTGTACAATCATCATAATCCCAACTGAAACGTACCAGAGTGACAGAAAATGGTCTCACTAGTAGAGTCAGTATTGTAAGAAGACAGTGTCAAACTTAAACAGCATGATTTCTGGACGAACAGACTGGGAGATGTAATCACAGAGTATACAGCAGTCCCCCTTGCTGCTATATGTTCTCACACCACAACAGCAATTATGAACACAAAGGACTTCTTTGACCAAATGTGGTGGTGGTTCAGGGGCTCCCCATGAACAATCAAGCAATTCATTCTGCTGGAGACGCCTGTTGAGAGTCCTCCAATCCAGTTCCATCACTATCTTCAGATCCCACAGGTTGGGGCTCAGTTCCCAAGGCTGGCTTTTTCCCACACCAGTAGCAAATGTGGGCCTCCAGAACTTCTGAATGATCAGATTCAAATCTAGGTTCCTGTAATACCCTCTTTGGGTTCCACTAATTTGTCAGAATGGCTCACAGAACGCAGGCAAACATGTTGCAAAAGATATGGATGAAGAGATGCATAGGATAAGGTATAGGGGATGGGGTAGAGCAATTCCATACCCTCCTGGGGCACTGCCCTAGAACAACTTCCACATATTCAGCTATCTGGAAGCTCTCTGAACTCAGTCTTTGGCTATTTATGAAAGCTTCATTACAGAGATATGACAAATTAAATCATGGGCCATTGAAAATCACATTATCTTAAGCCCCACTCTCCTCCCTGGAGGTTGGAGATAGGGTGGAAGTCCCAGCCCCCTAATCATGCCTTGGTCTGTGATGACCAGCCTCCATCCTGCAGCTACCTGGTGGCTGCCAGCCATCAGTCAATCCTTCACAAAAAAGATAATCACTTTGGAGAGTACAAAAATTTTAGGAGTTGTATGCCAGGAAACCAGATCAAAGACCACATATATATTTCACAATATCACATCCCCTGTTTTCATTTCTGTGGTATCAGTTACCCATGGCCAATCATGGTTCCAAAACGTTAGGTGGAAAATTTTTGAAATGTGGAATGCAGATGCCATTCATCATGCCATTCTAAGTAGCATCTTGAAAACTTCAGCCATCCCACTCCATCCTGTCTAGGACCTGAATCATTCACTTGACCAGTGTATCCAAACTCGATGTTCTATCCACCTAATAGTCATCACAATGCTCTGCTCCTAAGATCCAAATATCAATATGATTGCAGCTTCCCGATTCAGGATCATCCAAAGCAGATGCTCATCTTTCTGATGTCAGAACGTCAATTGTAGCCTAAAACTGCTATGTTACTCAACTTAATTCATCTCAACATGTAGGCATTGTATCATTGTATCATCTCACATATCACTAGAAGAAGAAGGGTATGTACAAGGAGATAATTTGAGAGACCACATTTCCATGGCTTTATAACAGCACAGACTATCATGTAATTGTTCTATTTTATTGTTATCATTGTTAATCTCTTACTGTGCCTAATTTAGAAATTAAACTTTATGATATATGTGTGTGGATATATCACGTATGTGTATATATATAGGAAAATCATTGTATATATAGGGTTTGGTACAATTCAAAGTTTCAAGCATTCACTGGGAGTCTTAGAACATATCCACAGATAAGGGTGGACTACAGTACGTATTTTGTTATCACACAACACAGGCTCTCCAGATTCAGTTCAAACTGTTCAGTTTAGGATAAAACACCCCACTGAGGGAAAGCTAGGGATAGGAACATGGTACCTCCTCTGCAAGGCAAAACAGGAAACAAGCCTGGGACAAGGACCCTTGAAAGACTTTTCAGCTGCTAGTGGAAAAAGTCTCAAGAGAAATCAATGTACTTGCTCTCACTAATCTTACTCTGAGGCAGATGCTGGTAAGTTTATACTTAGTTCTAGCTATCTATCTGCCCTATGTATGTTGCAAGCAAGGCTCAAATTCAACTGCCATTTTATCTCTCATCGAAAGAACCACTGGATTGATCACTCCCTCAAGCAAGAGCTTATCCACTCTGAGCTGTATCTCATACTCAGAGGAAAGCTTAAGACAAAATACTGGGGAGGTGATGGTAAGTTGTCAAGGAGTACTCTCTGATGTGAAAAAATATATATGTAGCTAAAATTGTTAACTTGCTGAAACTCCAAAAATGGGCCAACCATTGTCCAACTCCATAGTGGGAGGAAAAGAAGTGCTTTTTCACTACAAGTAAAGCTAAACAGTGTGACACTCTTGGCATTCCTCATAACTGATAATCTAGTTTGTGAGCCATGATATAATTATGTAGACTGTTGTCAAACTCATCCCTCAAAGGAAGAGAATCAGGGAGGAACATATTTATTCACCTGTAGTATTCACTGTTGGGTCTCATTTCCAATTGCATGGTAAGTACGAAGTACTTTGTCTTCCCAGTTTTCTAAAATACAACCTTGTGAGATTGCCGTCTTCCATTGCTAGAGTCTATCTGAACCCACTTCATACAGCAAGATGGTCCCGTTAGTGCTATTAGTACTGCATGATGTCATTCTTCTCAACCCTCCCCATTATGTGACAAATGCCTATAAAAATCATGCTTTTTCAGTACATAAAGCATATGTCATCAGAACCCATACTGATGAACAACGACAAAAAAAAAATGGTAGGAATCAGAAACAAAGAATTATCTTAAGTGAATACCTTTAATTACCATGGAATTTTACTTTTTGAAAAATTCAAAAAGATATCTAAGGTATTATTGAAAAATATGTGACTATTTTGGGAAGAGCAAAACTATGGAGACAGCAAAAAGATCAGTGGTTGCCAGGGGTTCATAAGGAAGAAAGGGGGAGGGAGAAAAAGGCACAACATACGGGATTTTTAGGGCCATGAAACTATTCTGTATATGACACAACAACGGAGATACATGACATTATACATCTGTCTAACACTATACAATGCACAGCACCAAGAGTGAATCCCAATATAATCTATAGACTTTGGATGACAATGACGTGTCAATGTAGATTCATCAATTGTAACAAATGTGCAACTCTGGGAGGGATATTGGTAATGGAGGAGGCTGTAGTATATGGGTAATGTCTGTACCTTCCTCTCAGTTTTGCTGTGAACCTAGAGGTGTTCTTAACATAAACTCATTTATTTGAAAAACAAAAAAAAAGATTCAGTGAACCAGCTATTACCATATATTAATATTGTAGCAAAATGTAGTCACCTTGAAAATTCGGGATATTTAATCATCAAAGTTACAGAATATGTGTATCACCTCCCAAGTTGAAATATGCAAAAATACATAAATCAAATAACTTTAATTGTAACTTAGGCAAGACAATAAATAATAAAATAATTATAAACAATGAATTCATATAAGATGTATTGAACCTGGACCATTCCTATAGTTAACATAAAAGAGAATTTTTATTCTAATGTTAAATCTGAAATCATTATACTTATGTTACCTAAAATTTTACTGAAATGTTAATCAGATGAAAAGGACAGAAAATAAGTGCCTGAATTGCCATAGTAACTTATGTGCAAATATCTGTTAAACATTCATTAACAGTAAAAAAAAAAAAAAAGTAAACAGCATTGCAACTTAATATGGATCATGCAACTAAAACAACTACCATGTTATGCTATATCATTATATTATCTGCTATTAAATAAAATTTTAAAACCACCAAAAATTAAGTTGGGGTGTAACTGCTGTGCAGAACAGATTTTATACAGCAAGGATGAGACTGCCATCCTTAGAAAGGCCTGCTTGCAAGGCTGGCCCATGGCTGGGATCCGGGACATTGGCCTTGAGAGGGTTCCCACCATTCCCTAAGTGAAAAGAGAGGCACACTGTGCCTAAAAACTCTTCGTATAAACAATGTGACTTACTCTGAAGAGCAGCTTTACTTCTGGGAGTCTGGAAAACACTAAAAAGACTCTATATGAATATCCATGAAACTCAACATTTATAGAAAAGTGTTGATCTTCCTTGTTGATCTGCTGCTCTTCTCTATGCACCTGACAATTCTTACTCCTTCCTCATATCCAGTTTAAATGTTAATGCCCAACCCGGAAACCTATGCCTCATCTGAGATTTCTCTCCACCCCCTAACTTTTACATTCAGTAATCACTAAATCATATTAACTGTACCTCCCTTCTGTGTCTGCTTTATATTTTCACTGCCATGACAAATATAAGTTAAATCATACTTCTTAAGTTTTAATTAACTTCATTTTATGTTTATAGTTCCAGGTTAAGCATGGGTTCTTAACTGATGGCTTTCACAGGGAAAAGAAGAACCAAAACCAGAAACAATTATTACTATTTCTTACATGAAAAAAATATTTTAAGCAAAGCAAATGAAAAAGGTCTAATACCAGTAAAAATACAACATTTTAAAATGAATAAACCCACCTTGCTAACTACTTCACCAGGGGCAGGTGAAAGCCTCATAATAGGTTCATACTAGTGTAAGGATTGGTAACCAGGAAACTATGGTTTGGACTACTGCAAAAGCTGCCTTGTCTCCCAGATTAACTTCTATGGATCCTCTGTATGAAGGGTCAGCAAACTATAGCCCACAGGTCAAATCAAGCCTGCCATATCGTTTGTAAAACAAAATGTTACTGGAGCACAGTCATGCCCATCTGCTTACATATTTTCTGACTGCTTTCACACTACAATGGCAGGGTTGAGTAGATGTGAAAGAGATAACACAGCCTTAAATATTTAATACTAGATCCTTTACAGACAAAGCTTGCCCATGCCTGATTTAGACCATATACAAAATGCCCTAAAACTGAAATCCCACCTTAAGACTCCCCTGCTCAATATTCTTCAATGAATCACTACAACAAACTTTAATGGCTCCCTACCCAGTAGCCATTCCTTCTTGTCTCTTGCTGGAGAAACACAATTCTATTTCAATATTTATCATTTTAATACCCCTCCCTGGCTCCAAAAAGAGAAATAATTATTCTAAGCTAATCACAGTAATTACATCTGTTTCCCAGTGACTGATTTAAAAATGAGCATATGGTGTGACCCACCTGATAAAATGTTACAGGGAGACCACTGCATCCTTCCCACTTTTCTCCTGAGTTACAAAAAACATATGAAGAAAAGCAGCCCTTCCCACCTTTAGATAGTGTCTTGTAAGAACATTGTGTTTGGAACTGGTGCTAATGAGCCAACCAGGAAAGGAGCCATAAGCACAACAGTGCCAAGAGCACCCCTGAAAGAGGGACAAAAAAGTGGATCCTGGTGGCATTACGGAACCACCAAAACAACTTGGTTCCTATTGTTTCAGCCTCTGTTCCTTAGGTCATCTATTATTTGCAGCCAAATGCATTCAACCTGAGAAATTTCCCATGGCCTAAAAAATAAGATCTCTCCATTTCTACTTTTTAGTGTGGAAGCATTAAAAAGCCTTCCACAATCTTGTCTTAGCTAAGTGTTCATCTCATTCCCAACCATTACAATTTTATGCTTTTTGCACAAGCAAAACTGAACTGCGCACACACCCTGCAAAGTTCACACATGGATCTCAGATTTTGCACTTGCTGATCCTTCTTCCAAACATGCAATCTTGTCAGCTGTTCCTTCTGCCAAGCATCATTCTTCTGCCACTCTACCTGGCATGCTTACTTGACATGTTACCCAATTTTTTAAAGCATGAATTCCTTGCTGTGGACTTGAACTGCCTTGCACATATGTAACATGGTAAGTACATTAGAAATGGTAGTTATGAGCTCACAGAGGGCATCAGACACATAGCAAGCACTGAATAAAGTAATAAATAATAAAAATGACAATAAAAATATAAAGCTTTTGAGTGTATTTCTTGACATTTGTATTTGGTAACATAACAAAAATGCTTATTGCCTAAAAGACTCTTGAGCGTTATTTGTCAATTGGTCAAGAAAGTAAATGATTGAAAATGATTTTTGACAATTCTGTTGAAAAAACACAGACATTACTTCCTAGGACAGCTCTATTTTATTATGAGAACCCTAAGGACTGAAACTACATCTATCATTGTCTACTGCAACTTGCAAAACCTAACTTATAAAGGCTCTTTCTTAAAGACGTACTAAATTAAAGGTGTCTCGTACACTTCAGATTAGCAGGTGCTTAAGTTGTCACACCTAGGGAGAATAGTACCATTTTTGCTATTGTGAAATGTTTGTGTACTTTTATTACAATTTGTTGAGCCCAAAGTAAGTCTGTTGGAATACTGACTATGGTAATCTTTTGCCTAATGGTAACAGGGTATCCTATTCTAATAAAATTACTGTTATCATGATAGTTATCTGGCAGATAGAAGAATATATATCTTGTTTTAACAAAGTAAATATATCTCATGCAGTTTCAATTTATTTGGGATGAGGTCGATAATAGTGAGACCACGTTAGTATAAAAATATGTAAGATAACTTGTGCTTCTCAACAAGGAATATCTGACTTTTGTACTCAGTATCTTCAAAAAAGAATCTTCCTATGACACTACTGCACACTGGCTACTTTTTACAGTTCTTATTGCTATTTGTTCACACCAGAAAGCTATTTTTGAATTGCCAGTATTAAAGATAATTACTTCCTTAGTGACAGGAAACACTATGTAATACCCTTGATCACTGAACAACAAGGATTTGAACTATAGGGAGCAACTCATATGCATATTCAACTCATATGCATATTTTCTTCTGCCTCTGCCACACAGAAGCAACAACACCAACTTCTATTCCTCCTCCTCAGCCTACCTTGTGTGAATATGATGAGAATGAACACCTTTCTTATGATCCACCTCCACTTTATGAATAGTAAATAGTTTTTCTTCCTTATGATTTTCTTAATAATGGTTTATTTTCTCTAGTTTTCTTTATTGTAAGAATATAGTATATGATACATATACACAACGTTTTAACTGACTGCTTAAGTTAACAGTAGGGCTTCTGCTCAGCAGTAGGCTGTTAGTAAAGTTTTGGGGGAGCCAGTAGTTACACGCAAATTTTTCACCACACAGGAAATTGGTGCCCCTAACCCCTTCAATGTTCAGGTCAACTCTAATTAATATTCATTTCCTAGACAGAAACATTTATTATAAAATATAAATAACTCATTTTAATAAGAAATCCAATTGATTATAATGTCACCACAGAGGAAACATATAACATACTAACTTTAAAACCTATTTTATTATTTATACAAAAATATCATAGAGCATTTTAGGGACCATAATTAAATGAAGACTTTTTTTAGACAATACTGTTTGTGATTATAAACTCCCTACAATTAACTTCTTACATAATTCCGAATTCTAGATTACTAAGAAACAAATTTTTAAAATATGCACACAATTTACACATTGACTTTTTAACTGCCCTTTTTGTGCTCAAAACTTCCTTACTCTTTATTTTTTTATCCATGGTAGAACGACCAAGAGTAATTCACTATCAGAAGTCTTACCTGGATTGCTGTTTTCAGAAAGATCGTCAGGTATCTTTTCTTCTTTATATTCTGAAATTTGGTGGTGAATGCTATGTATAAAAATGTAATAAGTAATATTACTATTTTAATGCTGATATGAAAACATTTACCAAATATGTGAAATTCTCAGAGTATTTCAACAAAATCAGGGCTAATATCAGAACTTTAATTAGCCCACACACTTCAAATCTGTAAGCACTGCAAACTTATTATGCTTTGATTTAAAGAATAAAAAACTAAGGTGAAGTCCTCATGAAGTGTGAGCAGCATAGTTCAGTCAACAAACTAGAGTACGCTTGACATAACAAAAAGTGTCCTGAACTTAAAAGAAGTCTTAGGCGCTATGACCAACAGCTATTTGTTCATGGAAAAGTTGCTTGTCTTAGGCTCAATGTCTTCAAAACATGACGATTTTTCTTCCTTGTGTCACTCTTAATAGACATTTTTATAAATATTTAATATTAATACTATAACATTTTTACAATGCTTGAAGAAATAGTCAAGTAATGGATTACTTTGTTCTTTAATTTAATTGCTGAAATTATTTTAGAATCCCAAATACAACCCATTCTGCATTTTTCCCTAGACTGCAATATTAAATGAAATGTTGAAGTTTCAAGAAAATGTTATTAAGTCCTAATTTTGATTATTAGTTGTCCTATTCTTTGTGGCTTGTAATTCAGGGTATCTCAGCTATTTCATAATTTGTGACAAAATTTATTAATAAATATATTATCTCATTAAATTAGATAACATAACTCTACCCCCATTACTGAGCTAATCAATCACACCAAAGGCAGAATAATCAACAAATGTCAAGACCTGCCTTGGACTGCTACTATTCCTTCTCTACCTACTCAAACTCTGAACCAGCAGATCTTCGTTAGCAAGATGCTTAATCTCCATGTTCTCTTCAAGTGATGGGGAAGGCAAAACCTTACTTTTATTTTTACTAGATTCAATGAAGGAGATTCTGGTTCATATTTTCTCATGTCTGAGACCAGTACCAACAACATATTTGCATATGACATTATACATGTTGCTCAACACTCAACTCCACTGTCATTTCATACATCACTTTACACAAATTTCTTGTTAGTGAAACTCACAATCTTAATATTAGGTCATACCTGTTTTGCTTTGACATACACTGTTTCCTCAGAGCTAGTCAGCAAATAGTCAAATGATGTTCACAGGACTGCACAGAATATGGAATGCTTCATAAATTTTCATGTCATCCTTGGGCACGGACCGTGGTAATTTTCTTTATATTCTTTCAATTTTCGTATATGTGTTGATGAAGCAAGCACAAAGCCCTATATGGACACTGATGAGTCAGGGATGAGGTTTGGCCCTGTTAAATCCAATCAACCTCCTGTATGTATGTATGTATGTATGTATGTATGTATGTATGTATGTATATATGTATTGTATTAACAGAAGAGCCAAACAATTAACCTACCTTTAGCTCAGAGAATTCTGATGAATGGTTTCCCTAAGAGGTAGAATTTGAAAGAATTTAAGAAACCTCAGGTACAGGTCCAAGTAGCTTGGGAGATTTTCATTATTATGGAAAACACATCACTTGAGAGACCAGATACAAGTTAGTGACCATTACTCTGCAGAAGGATGAAATGTGACTTTCCAATACTTAAAAAAAAGGCACTAAACACAGGCAAAAGGAGCCTTGGCATACAAATTGGTAGCAAAGAAAAAAGGAAGTTCTAATGTCTTCCTACAATGATATTTGAAACTCTCTGACAGTTTAGAACAATCTCAACTATTTGCTAGAGGGAAGACAATCAGGGGCATCAAAGGATAACTTACCATAAAGACCTACGCTAAGTCTAGGCTGAGATGAGGGTTCCACATAAGGTTTGGAGTGTGGAGGAGGGCCATTTTGCTCACTATGTGTGTGGCTCTAGCTAGGAGGCCCAGCTGCCAGAGCAGGGTACTGGTGGTTTAGGAACAATGGTTGAGCATATGTGCACGAACTCAAAAAATGTGTATGTAGCCTTGAAGTCTAAATATGGATCACCATATGAAGACTGAGGGATCTGAATCTGTAAGGGCATCCTGGTTGCAAAGGTCAATCATTTCCAGACAGCAAGACCAGTGTCAAATGGAATAACAGAATAAATGAAACAATAGAATGATTGAAGTGTCCTTTCATTCCCCTCTCTCAGACTTGTAAAAAGAACTGTCTTCTTTGCATTTAGAGAACCATTTCATTTCCTGAAAAATTCAAGGAGGAGGCTATAGGAAATAGCCCCCAGAAGACACTACAACATTATCTGTCAAGTAGACATTTCAAGACCCAAATAACGAATTAGAAGGATCAAACATGTGGCATATTATCCCATGCACAAGAGTTATTCTTCAAATGAAATGGATGATGCTGATACCATCCCTAATGATAAAGGTTTCTTGAAAGTCTTGAGATGATGAATTCTGTGCCCATTACTACTTCTAACTCGTTTAGCCTTTTGTTTGATTTCTGGCTGATGAATTCGACTAATTCACTGCCATTCCAACACTACCTGAAACACACTATGAAATCTCACCTGATGTATAAGATACAAAATTTGAAATTATTTTAAACCTTGATTTAGTGTTCACTGGTCTTTTAATGTAAATACTTACGTATTAAAACCACTAGTAGTGGCATAATCCTTAACAGTCCTTCCAGAGATATCTTCAGAAAAAACATCCATACCTTCCTCAAGAAGGTGTAGTATACTTGGTGAGTTGTGATGTTCAGCAAGCATGAGGGCCGTTCTAAAATAACAAAGAGATAACCTCACCCTTGGGAACTTTAATAAAGTTATTTAAAATGCTAATTTGATATACATTGCCAGCTGAATATTTTGCCTATCAGTATAGAATTAACCTTTTATATGTACTAACAGACACAAGCATCCTGGGTGCTCAAGCGTGCCTCTTTGTAAATTACCACCTAGGTTAAAAGGAAGGGACAAAAACGTAGCTTCTTGTCCCATTAAGGTATGACATAGTAGAAGTTGGTCATTCTCTGCTGAGATCACTTATCTAAAGTAAGCAAAGAGGCCGGGCGCGGTGGCTCACGCCTGTAATCCTAGCTCTGGGAGGCCGAGGCGGGTGGATCGCTCGAGGTCAGGAGTTCGAGACCAGCCTGAGCAAGAGTGAGACCCCGTCTCTACTAAAAAAAATAGAAAGAAATTATCTGGCCAACTAAAAATATATATACAAAAAAAAATTAGCCGGGCATGGTGGCTCATGCCTGTAGTCCCAGCTACTCGGGAGGCTGAGACAGTAGGATCGCTTAAGCCCAGGAGTCTGAGGTTGCTGTGAGCTAGGCTGATGCCACGGCACTCACTCTAGCCGGGGCAACAAAGTGAGACTCTGTCTCAAAAAAAAAAAAAAAAAAAAAAAAAAAAAATAAAGTAAGCAAAGCATTGCATGAAGTATGCTCCATGTCTTCCCTATTTTGACATATTGGACTGTAATTCAGAGTCAACTAGGGGTCAGTTAAGTAAGAGCTATCTGCAGGCTTAAACAATAACATTAGTAGTAATGGTGAAAATAGTAGCCATAGTAGTTTCGGTTAATGATGTTGATGAGCATGTGCTGGGGACTAAATTCAATGTTCTATATATAATCTTACTTGTACACAACCACCCTGGAAGGGCATAGTGTTATTCTCCTTCTCATATTAGAATACACATTTGGTGGGAAGTGGTGTTCCCAAGGTCACACGCCTAGCAAGTGGGAAAGCGAGAATTTAAACCCGGTTTTATATGAATGAAAAGCTGTCTCTTCCCTTTATCATCCACTTATGACTTGTCTTCATTAAAGAAAAATTTTATCCACTTAAAGTGGTCTTTCTCCCTTTTCTCATAACAATTAAAAAGAAAAAATCAAAATACATTAGAAATGAAAAAGGAAAACAACTGATGAACTCACAGTATCTAGTTATAGCAATTAATAATCCTTTACAGATCACCTAACATCAATATTTTTCAAAGAAAGCACTTAAGGCAAAAGAGTGGTCCCAAAGAAAAAATGATTTTCAACTTCTATTTATGTTTCATATAGCATTTTTGAAGGAAAACTCTATAAGAAGAAGTTAAAAAAATACTATAAAAGTATTAAGAAGGTCAATATTGAGTCATAAAGTGATCTAAAAGTTAAAATCCACACTTCAATAAAACTAATATGGAACCTCTTTAGGTGATATAAGATCACATGATCAAAAACATCAGATTACAAATAACAAATATCAGTCAGTATCATAAGAGATGATGAATCCCACTGCATATTGTTCTTTAGCTTCCAGAGTCCAAATAATTGCTTTTCTACCTAAGTGATGATTTGTGTTGATATTTGTCACTCTATCCTCTCAACAATTATGTTAATCTTCTCATTCATTTAATAATTCTGACTTCAGTGACTCTTACTACCCTAAAATAACATTCACATTTAAAAAAAAAGCACTAAATACTATACCTGTTCATTTTATCTACTGCATTTATATCTGCATTCTTCTGTATCAAAAATTCTACCATTTCCTCTTTAGTTCCACTTACAGCAAGTAGAAGTGGAGTGAGGTGATCCTGTAATACAGAAAAATCAATTTATCATTCAAAAAATTTCATATTTCTCAACTGAACTGAACATTTGATGTAAGAGCCTATGAACTTAAATGTATCATACAGAAAGTAAATGAAGGTAGTTTCATCCACTCACCCATCTGTTCTGCTGCTTCCCTTAGAAACTCCCCTCCTCTGCCTCTCCAGGCTAACTCCTGCCATCTCCAAAACTCATTTCAAACGTTTCCAGGTTCTAAGAATCTTTGTTTCTATCACAACATTTACCATGATATGCTGTACTTAATTTATTGTTTTCCATCTAAACCAAGAGCTTCTTGGGGGCAGGGGCTGTATCTTTTATCTCCATATTCCCAAACCCTAAGATGTAGTAATAAATGCTTCAAGGATTTTTATTGAATTAATATCAATTATTGTACCTACAGCAACGTTTTTTAAATGATATTCCAAAGAGTATTTAGATACCATAAGTTAAACACTGTACCCCAAAAGGAAGATTCCATGACCATCCAGGCTAGAGAAGTAGTGCAAAACTGTGCATCGTATGTCCAGTATTAAAGAAATCTCTCAAGCTTTGCCTGATCTCTATTTGACAAGTATTATTATTATTTAGTTTTTTTTGGTAAACAACATGTGAAGAATTAAATCTTTAGAGACACAGTTTTAACAACTTTCCAGTGAATGTGGAGGTTTCCTCCAGGTGATACAAACTCATGTGATTCTCTTCTAACAGTAGCGTAGGACCCCAGGGTACCAATGTCAGGTACTCCTTCTCCAAGGGGTCACTAAGGAAATGGGCTCTGAATAAAAGAGAGAGGTTTCAAATGAATTTCAACTCATTATTTCATGGTCCATGTTGTTTCTCCTGTGACAAGGTGACAGATTTTTATCTTAGTTATTAGAAGGCTCACTATGATTTTTTTCCTCAATTATCCTGATGATCCTGGGATGCTAATGCCTATCTGCTTTATTTTAATCCACTTGTATTCTGATTTCTATTTTAATTGGTACTCGAGTTGGTTTTTACTTCATGCAAAATATAAATCAGAAATAAAAATATAATGGCTTATCAATTAGAGTTCTAATACTGATCTATATGGATTATTGCTAGCACAATGGAAGCCACTAAATCATTTGCATTTTATAGAGTTTATGCTGAGGAGAAAGATATAATGCTGTCTTCATTACACACAGCCTAGCCAACTATAACCATGGGTAAAGTTCCCTCGTGGTCTAGTGGTTAGGATTCAGTGTTCTCACCATGTGTAACCTAAAAAGCTTATAGGTATTCCAATAGGATGATGATTTTTTATGGTATATATAATAAAAACTTGATTTTTTAAAAAAAATTTCTATATTCTAAAATTCAACCATATTACTAATGGATAAATGTAT
This sequence comes from Lemur catta, assembly GCF_020740605.2. Taxonomy (NCBI): domain Eukaryota; kingdom Metazoa; phylum Chordata; class Mammalia; order Primates; family Lemuridae; genus Lemur; species Lemur catta. The sequence goes on along the minus strand of NC_059149.1, from coordinate 4,150,268 downwards.
ATTATAATATAGATGACATACATTCTAAACAAGTATAAACTGTCTTGAAAACCTTGAAATTATTTCAAAAAATACTAAAAAACAAGCTTTGTCCTCTCAACTGCTTAGGTAGGCAAGTAGATGTCCTGAGCCTGTGAAATATCTAGATAGGCACAGTAGCAAACTGGAGAACATACACCTTGTATAAAGGGGGAAGATTCTGCACAGCACAGCAAACATATGAGCTCAAGGGACAATAGGCTTGACTCTTTAGGGAAGCCTGAAACCCAGGTTCCTGCATGTCTCCCAAATTTTACATGCGGACTCAACTTATCGAGGCAAAGTAAATCTACTTATGGGCTGCATTTTGACTATAGTCTCATGTTCTAAAATTCACTAATGATGTTTCCAAATAGTCATGTATAAAGCAAGTACTTGCATGTGAAATCTTTGTTTTCTTTAGTGTCATAGGTTTTACCAAAATATCAAGCCCCAATATGGAATAAAAATTGCTATTAAGATTTATAATACCCACAACAAGAATTTTTCAAACATCTATTCGTTTACTATCTACTTGTGTTTATTTTTCCCAGATTGTTACCCAAATGGTTAACTAGTTCACAGACTGCTAAAACTAAATTATTAAAAGAATTCCTCTCTGTGTTCTTGGAAACTTCATGCTTTTAAGTGTTTAAAACTGCCATCCTCATTATGTCAAAGCTGTATGAACTTAACAGACATACAGAGATAGTCCATAATACAGCTGTACCTGAATAAAAGATTCAAGATTTGCTACTGTGCTAATTGAGAACGCCTTGCTTGTAGTAAACATTAGTTGAACTAATCCCCTGAATGATAACAAAGAAATGTGAAATCCTGAAAGGGCCCGTTACTACTTATTGAAAGACTGTCCATAAGCAGATTTCTAAAGACCCTCTGACTGGCAGTGAATGATTGCTAAACAGCAGGAAACGGGTGTTATTCCATAAGCTGATAGATGTTGCCAATAATATTCTTTGGAACTGCTCAACCACAGAGCTGGAGAGAGGCAGATAAAGTCAGGCTAATATTATTAGAAAGGAGAGATTTGAAGGAAGTAGCATCTATCAAACTCCAATTCTTCTGGAGATTTCTTATGTTTTTGAAACATGGGAATTTCTATATTATATTTGTTTATTCAGTGGTTCTTAAATAGGAATGCATCAGAATCTCAAGAAAAGTATTTTTATTGGCTAGAGAGAGGATCTGACTATGTTGCACAGGTGGACTCAAACTCCTGGGCTCAAGTGATCCTCCTGCCTCAACCCTCCAGACTAGCTGGGACAACAAGCACACGCTTCTGCACTCAGCTTTGAGGAAATGTTTCAATACACATATCCAGGCCTTCTTAGATTTACTAAATTAAAATCTGCAGGGCTGAGCCTAGACTTCTAGATTGTTAAAAAATTTTCCCCGGTCACTGTGACACGGCTCTAGCTGAGCACTAGCAGAGCAGGCAGTCACTTCAGTGTCCTGTCTCTCTCACATGGCCAAGGCCCTTTATCACTTGGAGATCTGGCCCAAAACAGGAAATAGTGAGAGATGGAGTCATTTGCTGAAAACTCCATTTTAGTCTTGCTGCACAGGGTTAGAACAGGGACTAAGAAACTCAAAATGCAACTTGATTTTGCTATTTATAAGTTTTGTACCTTCCACCTTCCCAACAAGAAATTCTAGTAGAGTCTTGTCGAAGTGGCTGTTTCTGCAAGAGGAGGATAAGTGGCTGTTTGGGCAAGAGCAGGATATTCTTCCCTCTTCTCAAGTCTTTCCCACATCCTCACCACCTATTCACTGCCAATCTGCTTTCCTCAGAGTCCTCCTGACACTGATTTCTGGGCAAGTTTACAACTCCCTAACACTCTTCCCCAAACTAAGAATTACTTTCCGTAAAACTGAAGAGCACTTTGTCTAAACATAGAAACCAAGAACAAACAGACAAGTAAACACACAAAAAACTCTTCATTGTATTTTCCGCAAATTACCTAATTTCCAAATTTCCTGCATATTTCTGACTGTTCTCTCTTTCCCTTTCCATTTCTCTCTCTTACGACTTGCCAATTAGAGATAAGTCACTTTGATATAAATTGCATTTCTAAGGAACCTGTCAGCCGCAGCCTGACTTCCATTTACTATATAATGCTTTAGTTTTCAGGTATAAGATAAAGCGTATTTGCAGGGCAAATTTGGCTCCCCTGGGTTGTTTTATACTAAATAGAAAAAACAAACAAACAAACAAAAAAAAAACAACACTTGTTTGAAAAAAAAGTTAACAAGTTTTCCTTTAACAAATGCAGGGTTTTCACAAATATTAACCATGAATGTAGAAAAGAAAACTGCATCTTCTAATGCTTCTTTAAATGTATAAACATTTTAAGTAAAATTTTAAGACAATTAAGGTATTTCAAAATATTTTCATTCACGGAACGTTTGAGCTTCCAAATATGGAAAATTGACAGTTACATATGTCAGCGTTTGATATTTTTCAAATACAGTTCATTGATCTCTACCTTGTTTATGGCTTCTTTATTTGCGCCATGTGAAAGGAGCTTTGCTGCGATCGATGGGTTGTCGCCATAGACAGCATAGTGAAGAGCTGTGTTGCCATACACGTCACTGTGATTCAGATCGGCACCATGTTCTAACAGGATGGTGGCACACTCCTCTTCCAGGCATTGTACCGCCTATCAGTATCAGATCAAGAAATAGATCATAAATTCTAAGAGTTCAAAAGAAACATTCCAAAGATTCCACCGACTAGTTACATTTAAATGAAACAAATTTGTTTTTATTGTGTATATTGAAATGAAATCCGTCTCATGCTGCAATAGGTGGCTGCTATATACCTTAATCAGAGCTGTCCTTTTTTCACTGTCGGGGACATTGAGCTTGCATTTTCTGTCCACCAGGACAGTAACTACTTCTGGATGGCCACTGGCACAGGCCAAATGGAGAGCAGTCCTATGAAAGTGAGAGAGATTTTTAGGAAATTGTAGTGCACTACCTTAAAATATACAATGATTCATGTAATTATAAATATTAAACAGCATGTTTTCTTCTACCTTTAAAGCAAATATTTAATTTTCTTGTGAAGAAAGTACAATATTTATTAGCTGCTATTCCTCACTAGATTAATAAAAGAGCAGCCTATTTTAATAGAAAGAGATTGGCTTTTGGTATCAGTTCAACTTGGATTTGCATCCTACTTTAAGCTCTATCAACTATGAGCTATTGACCAGGCATGGTGGCTCATGCCTGTAATCCTAGCACTCTGGGAGGCCAAGGCAGGTGGATCATTTGAGCTCAGG